>NC_069502.1:767312639-767480139 GCF_027579735.1 Bombina bombina
AGGGGAGACCCCACAGCCCATGAACCATCCCAAGAAAAAATACCCAAACACCCCAAAGAATAAACATAATAAAGAGAACCAAACAAGAAAAGATACAGTACTAATAAACCAGATGGTGAATGAAGACACAAACTATAAATGAATAAATAAAATAGTGAGGGATAATAAAAACAAAAAATTGGATAAAATGTAATAAGAAAAGTAAGAAATAGAGAATAAAATGTACGAAATAGAGAATAAAACCAAATAAAAAAGAATAGAATAAATAAGAATTGAACACCAAAGACAGAAAAAGACAATAGGACAAAAATGGAAAAAACAAGAAGAGCAGTGTGTAGAAGTACTCACAGCATTAATGCAAACTCCCATAGTGCAATAAAATTATCTATACCCTGCTAGATTACTATGTGGGTACAGTGATATGAGCATATAGTATAGAAGCATTATTGAGGCAGGCAAAGTATTCCTGTCATAACCATTGGTAATATATCAAACAATTATAAGGGTCAACCAGTGCAAACAATAAACAACGGAAGCACATTAAGAAAATACAATTGGCAAGCAACCTTATATATTAGCTAATCCTGTCCTGCAACATTTGTACCATAGGTTTTTAATAAATACAAAACTGAATCACTAACTAATAAACAAACTAGGTCAATAATGAGTATGTAGAAATACATTACACCACGGGCAGTAGCAAAGACCCTATGCTACATAACTTCTTTAACAGATCATGAGCTAACCCAATTGTTTGAGCCAAGTCCCAGAGCAATGTATATTTATCTGACTCCCAGTTCGTATAGAGCTATGTCTGTAAGGAGCAGTATGAGAGTTAACACTATGGCCATATAAAACTATCTCTAGACAGAAAGCATGAGAACATTTGGGCTAAATGTCGTAATGCACATAAAAATCTCACTAAACAAGGTATTTTAATTACACAAATAGAATAGGGCTATGTAAATTATTAAACTGAGATATACTGGCTATATGAGTATGCTCAATACTACTGGTATAAACCTAACTTGTAGTCTAATCAAAAGGCAAGTAACACACAATGAGTTATAAGAATGTTGCATAAGTGACTCCTATTATTTTACACGCACCCATATCCAATGTCAGGTTAGGTACACAATAAAACAGTAGAGCCTTAAGGTATAGAAGAAGAGCAACAACAAGCTGTACCTATACACTAGGGGTACTGAATGAGACTTACTATATCTAAGCTGTACTTATGTACTAAAGAGCCCAGTACTAGATTTATTACCACATACAAACTATACCTATATGCTAAAGGCACCTTATTAGACTGTTTATTATACACAAGCTGTGCCTGTATACTAGCTGGCTCACTCAAATAGACAAATGCTTAATTATAATATAGGACTTAAAAATTCAGCAGTACGTGCATGAAAACTTTTCATCAAACAGTTCAATTACTTGTTGCAGGTTTAGAATAGACCTGGGGAGGAGAACGTTAATTCTGCTAAAGGAGTATGTAATACCCAAAGTATACCAGTAAACTAGCGCCAGGCACAATAGATTGGGCACTCTTATCAAACTGGCCAGCTTTCATTAAAATGCCCCAATAGTAAGAACATAGCGTTTAGTTCAGGCTAAATAAAAGAACAAATACTCAGTTCAACATGGTGTGCCTGAGTTGTGTAATAAGAAATGATAGTCGCCTAGCCCACACCCTTCACTGGCAGTCCAAAAGGTGCAGTCCCCAGAAGGCTTAGGTCTTGTAAGCTCAAAAATGGTGATACTCCGGAGGGAGGGGTGGAGGTGTTACAGGGCGAGCTCAGAAAGTACATTGGAAAGAAGGATCCACTCGATTGTCGCTTCAAGTCAGCAGGCTGAACCCTAGGGATTGCTGTTTTCTTCACCGGTCTCAGAACGGCATTACCGGTTCCCTCTGCATACTTGAATGGGGTATGTGGGGAGTGCCGGTAAGGAGATAAGAAGATCATGAGGTGGTGTCCAGTAATTATCAGATTGGGTCCTGTGGGATCCGATAGTGCAACCGCTACACAGGAAGATCTCGAGTGTGGGTCGCTCTGATGAGCTGCGGAACTAGTGTAAGTCCCGGTATGACAACAAACCCGTTCAGATTCAGGCAAGGTAAAGTTCAGTTCTGTGTCCGTCTCTCCCATCTGTAATATGAAGCTCCTACTGTGTGTTGCAGTAGGAACAGAGCGCCACTCTGCAGGTTGAGGTTCCGCTTGCTGTATTATGGCATTGCCTCCTTTTGTCATCTTCTCAAGTGAACTGTCGTTGCTCTCCTCATATTGGGCTCTAATTAAAGACTTGAGCTCGTCAAAGCCATCTTGGAACTTCTGGTCTAGCTTTGCAAGGAGCGCTAGTATATGGGATTGAAAGTTCTCCTCCATACTGTATTGCGGTAACTCATCAGACTCCCCTACTGTAAGCCAGTCTCCAACATCTGAGTGGCCTGCGTTGTTTTCCTCCATGAGGGATATAAGCTGCACTATTCTGCCAGCACTGATGTAAGTGGTGGGGTCGGATCCGTGCGTCCTACCATCCGATAAGAGTGTCAAGTTCCCCAGGCTTGTGGTGGTTGGTAGGTCGCATAAAGCGATATGCTTCTAGGAGCGGCCGATCCCGCAATCGAGTGCGGTCTAAGTGGCCCTCTGGAATTGGGTGATTCTGCTGCCTTGGGCTGCTCTCTTCATACCGGTGTTTCAGCGTCAGTAGAGGTGGCTATTCTGACTCCTGTGTCGACCAAAGTAGTCGCAGTTAATGCAGCTATGGTCGAGCAGGCCTTGATGGTATGGAATCAGGCACAATATACTCCGGTAATGCTTTTCCCCAAAGTTTAAGTTCCAAATGGTCTTGTCGGGTCTTCACTCTCACAATACCTTAGTTGTGGTGTAAATTTTAAAAGTCTGTGGGTCTTAAAATACTTTTTATACTATTGTAATTGCCGGAGCTGTGCTTAAGTGTGTCTTCCATATTCAGCTGCAAGCTCCGCCCCCGTCCAGAATTCTTTTTAATCCTGAAGAGGAGACTACTGGTGGCAACACAGCACAAGCCATCTATTTGGCTTTGCTGAAATTCAAAAAGAAGGAAGTTGATTTACGACTACATGGGGTCTATCTCTCAGAGTATTATAGGAAGCTCATGATTCCTAGGGGCTTTAGGATACGTAATCAACCTACTATCGGACGAAACAATCCTGAGTTCTGCAAGCGCTTGTGCGCAATACTCAATAAATGTTCCTTGGACCTTAAAATCCAAGGTCTTTTTCTGATGTCATATATATATATATATATATATATATATATATATATAAAACAACACATAGAAACATCCAGCACTCACCAGCTAGCTCACCATGTTTTATATATATATACAGGTAGCCCTCAGTTTACTCCGGGGTTAGGTTCCAGAAGGAATGGTTGTAAATCGAAACCGTTGTAAATTGAAACCCAGTTTATAATGCAAGTCAATGGGAAGTGAGGGAGATAGGTTCCAGGCCCCTCTCAAAATTATCATAAGTAACACCTAATACATTATTTTTAATGCTTTGAAATTAAGACTTTAAATGCTTAACAGCATTATAAACCTAATAAAATAATCACACAGCACAGAATATATAATTAAACTAAGTTAAATGAACAAAAACATTTGCTAAACAGCATTATAAACCTAATAAAATAATCACACAACACAGACTTCACTTGCATTTTTCTGCAAACAGTTCTTTCTATGCATTCCAATCTGGACTGATTTATAGACTCAGGTCAGGTTAAACTGATTAATTTCAGCTTGCTCGGCTTTGCTGCAACACAAGGTACAGCTCCACCTACTGGCTATTTTAATAAATGCACTGCTTCTCAATGCTTTTCAATAGCAGTCACATGACTGGAAAAAAAGGTTGTTATTCTGAAACGGTGTAAATTGAACCGTTGTAAAACGAGGGCCACCTGTATATATATGTGTGTGTGTATATATATATATATATATATATATATATCTGTGTGTGTGTGTGTATGTATATGTGTGTATGCATATATATATATATGTGTGTGTGTGTGTGTGTATCAATATAGATATATATGTGTGTGTGTGTATGTATATATATATATATATATATATATATATATATATATATATATATATATATATATATAAACATTGCTGCACCTGTCCTGTGGCAAAGAATGTATGACTTTATTACTCAGGCCCTCAGTCACTGACGAACACTAGTGTAATAAGGATGACTCCTTATTACACTAGTTTGTCAGTGAGAGTGAGGGCCTGAGTAATAAAGTCTCATACAAAAGTAACGTATTCTTCTAGCTTTACATTGAAATGTATTCTTTCCTGTTATCTGTAAATTAGAATTATTGTCTGTCAAACACAGCTGTCATTTTCTATGGTATTTCAGCAAAATCAAAACAAAAAATATGTCCAAAAGTGCAGAAGAATTCTTAATGCCTAGGGCAGCATAAACCCTAAATACACCACTGAAATATATATATATATATATATATATATATATATATATATATATATATATATATATATATATGTAAGGACCTTGCCCTTACCCAAGATGGCTGCTGTAATAGTTGTATTGAGGAAGAGAAATGCCATCTGGGAAGGGGGAGGAGTTGTTAGTGCTGAGGAGATTTCTTAGATGTTAAGAGAAGTGTGGAGCTTTGCACAGACTTTGAAATGGGGGAAGAAAGTTGCTGTTTCCAAGCTGAAAGAAGTTATTCAGACTAATGCATGGATTCCAGAGACAGTTCAGACATTGCTACATGTGGCTGCTGCAGAACCTTTTATTTGTACAGTGAGTGTCAGCCATTATCTGCTGTTTTAAGATCTCCATAACTTCATGTTAACTAAATGCAAGAGAAAAGATATACTAGTCATATCTGATGTGCTGCAGAGTTGTTGTATATTAAAGAGATAACCCAGAGAATATTCTAGTAGTTATTCTGCCTAAACAGTTGCATAAATACACTAAATGGATTGCACAGCTGCATTACATAAGGAAGTAACTGAGTGTGATGTATATTAAAGAGATAACCCAGAGAATATTCTAGAAGTTATTCTGCCTGAACAGTTTGCACAAATACACTGACTGGATTTATAAAGCTACAATACATAAGGGCATAACTGTGAGATTTCTGCAGCTGTTTGTAGTAAAAGAGTGACTGACTTTGCAGTATAAGGCAAGTGGATTGCTGAAATTCAGTAATAAGGTAGAGACTTATGTTATTCAGTATTTCTGAGGAGAAGTTTTCTTGAGCACTGCATTGATCACAAGCAGCGCTCTCTAGCTTCGTTCACAAGCAACAAGGGATAATTACCTCAACTAAATTCTATTTAGTATATGAAATTGCATTGTACAGCACCACCTCAAAGTATTTTACAACAACAGTTATGTTATTATTTCATGAGCTCATGAGGGACTTCTGAGTTATAAAAAAGGTATACTGATGTCATAAGAAGATATTGTGATTAATATTATTATTTGTATTTGTTGCACTGTATGTTATTGGTTAAACATTTATAATAATTTATAAATAATCAAAGCAACATTTTATTTGAAGATTTCTTGTGTGGTTATTACTTGTTTTCTTTTTGTACTAAAATCTTATAGGACCCCACACCCTATTATTCTAGGGTGTCCCCTATAGGTGGAGGCACTGCGTCATACAGGCATCCCTTATATACCTGATTTCAACCCCCCTCCTACTCCCACTCTGCAGAGGCTTAGTTCTCATACACGAAACAGGTAGACAGCATTACACTATCACCCACCTCAGGGAAGGTCAGGAAAGGGTGTTACAGATGGAGGCACTGCTGAGATCGAGAGGCGGGGCAAAATCAGAAGAGATGCATCTTTTAAAATTAGAAGAGGTGAGAGAGTGGGCAATGCAGAAAAAGGTACCAATTGAGCAGGCAGTGGCTGTGACCTGGATACCAGTAGGAACCAGTCGAGATAAACTATGTGAGTCACTCCAGAGAGCACTTCAACTAAGAGAGTACCCTAAGATAGTAGCATTCAAAAGAGTACCAGATGACACTTGGGGTAGCATATTAATAGACACCAACCAATGTTTCTTAGAAGTACCCAACCCCTCTGAGCTACAGCTACTAGGGCTACCTTCAGTCAGACTACCCCTCATTTATGCCATAAAATCAGAACTGCATATAGTCAAGGAAAATGAAGTTCAAGGTGTTAGAGGATCTCAAAATGAATCTAATATGGAGTCTAGTCTATCTGAAGTTCTGAAGATGTTGGCTACAAGCATCACAGACAGCTCACATACATACAGTTACAGGAAACTAAAGATATTTTCAGGAAACCTTCCTGTACCCTTAGGAGAGGAGGGTATTGCGGCATGGTGTGATCATGCTAACATGGTGCTGCAAGAATGGAGTTGCCCAGAGACAGTGAAGCGTGTCCGCCTCTTAGAAAGTGTTAGGCCACCAGTACAAGTATTGTTGCAACACCATAGAGAGGAACACCCTGAAGCTACTGCTGTAGAGTTAATCTCTTTCTTAAAGACCTTATATAGTCTATTTGAAGATCCAGAAGATCTCTTGTATAAGTTTCAGTTACTTAAGCAGCGAGAGACAGAGAAGATGTCTGACTTTCTATTAAGATTACATGAGCAGCTTGTATTATTGTTTCGAAAAGGGGTAGTGACCCGACAAGATATGAATAAACGGAGGCAAGATCAGTTCCTTCGTGGCATTATACCAGACCACCCAATAGCCATCTTTCTAAGAGCCCAATTGCACTCTCAAGCACCAAAAGAATTGGAGGCCCTTATGCCTATGATAAGGACTCAAGAAGAGGAAATTAGTTTCCACACTGTGCGTAAGTCTGGCAAAGCTTGCATAGGTAAAAGTGAGACTAAAAAAAAATTAGAAGACTCCAGAAATGCAGATTCTTTGTTGAAAGAGCTTATGGAGAATGGACTGCCTGACCAAGTAAAGGCTGAGTTGGAGAGAGCAAAACTACCTGTAAAACTCCAAAATACTACTCGACCAAAAGGAAGTTGTTTCACTTGTGGAGAGATAGGCCATTTCTCAAAGGATTGCCCCAGCAAAATACATTCATATGCTGGTGATTTTTTGGGAAGCCTTACAGTCCCTCAGAAGAAGGGAATGACTGATATTTCCTTTGATTTATCTGAAGATGATGTAGCTGGGCCAAGGGCTTTTATTGGAGTAAAAGTTTGTAACATTTCTACACAGGCGCTGTTGGACACTGGATCTCAGTGCACCATAATCTATTGTAGTTTTTATGATACTTACCTTAAACATCTTAAAATCAAGCCTCCCTCTCAAATTGATTTAAGAGGTGTGGGTGGAAATAGGTGTGCTGTTGATGGAGTTGTCACTGTAGTCATTAGTATAGTCCAGTTACATACTAGTATGATATACCCCATGAAAGGGAAGGCTTTAATCTGCCCAGAAACCTGCAAAGATTCCGAAGCCCCTATAATTCTAGGGACCAACACAAAATATGTACAATCTTTGCTACGGAAATTCATGATGGAGGTTGGGGGGCAAGACATAGACAAGTCATTACACCCAACTTTACGTCAGGAGGTTGAAAAGATATCTTTGAGACAATATGCTGGTCAGTGCTACAACCGTTCTGCCGGAGTGACTTACATTTCCCCAGGAGGGATGAAAGAGTTAAAATGTTTGGTGGTGTACCCTGACGGCAGACCCAAAGAGGACTGTTTTATTCTTGAAATGCCAGATGAAGAAGCAACCAAGCAGGGTTGGATTTTGGTACCTGAAATCTTACACAGAAGAAAGGATGGGCCTCCACCACAGTGGATAAGTGTTAAGGTCCAAAATTTGGCTCCATACCCTGTTGGTATTGATTTTAATCAGACTTTGGGATATCTTTATCCAGTAGTAGACTCATCATTGGCTATTCGTAAATGTTTCTCTCTCTCAAAAACAGAAACAGAAAAACTACAATTTAACTTTGAAGGATCTACAATGCCTAAGGAGGCATGTGAGCGGTTGCAGACGGCTATGAAGGCCCGTGCAGGAGTTTTTTCTGCCGCAGAAATGGATGTAGGACGTTCAAAACATATGCTTCATACCATTCGCCTAACAGATTCTGCCCCTTTTAGGGAACGCTCTAGGAGATTGCCTCCTCGTGATGTTGAGGATGTTCGTGCCGTTTTGGCTGAGATGGAAAAAGCTGGAATAATTGTTCCTTCTCGCAGTCCATGGGCTTCACCCATTGTAGTGGTTAGAAAGAAGAATGGGTCTATACGTTTGTGAATTGACTATCGGACTCTCAATCGAAGAACTATACCTGACCAATATAACCTTCCTCGAATTGAAGAGATTTTACATTGTCTTAATGGCAGCCGCTGGTTCAGTGTTCTGGATCTGAGATCCGGCTATTTTCAGGTAGGGATGACTGAAGAAGACCAAGAGAAGACAGCTTTTATTTGTCCACTAGGATTCTATCAGTTTACACGGATGCCACAAGGGATCTGTGGAGCTCCAGCCACATTCCAAAGGCTAATGGAACGTACTTTGGGAGATATGAATGGACGTGAGTGTCTTGTCTATCTAGATGACCTTATTGTATTCGGTAGTACTTTGGAAGAACATGAGACAAGGTTGCTGAAAGTATTGGATCGTCTTCACGAAGAAGGCCTAAAGTTAAGTCCGGAGAAATGTAGATTTGGGCAATCATCTGTGACCTATGTAGGTCATGTGGTCTCGGCAGAAGGGGTGTCTACAGACCCTGCTAAGGTGGAAGCAGTAACCGCATGGCCACAGCCTAACAACATTGGTGAACTTCGATCATTTCTTGGATTTTGTGGATACTATCGAAGATTTGTGAAAGGATACTCCCAGTTAGCTCGACCCCTAAATGACTTGCTGAAACATAGTGAAGATGATCCTAAAAAGCCACTAAATGCAAAAACTCCTTTGGGAACTCGGTGGACATCAGAGTGCTCCAAAGCGTTTGAGAATTTAAAGAAAAATTTAACTGAGGCACCTGTCCTGGCCTATGCAGATCCCGAGAAACCTTATGTGCTACATATAGATGCTAGCTATGTGGGTTTGGGGGCAGTTTTACACCAAGAGTACCCTGGAGGGTTGAGACCTGTTGTTTATCTAAGTAGGAGTTTGTCTAAGAGTGAACAGAATTATCCAGTCCACAAGCTTGAGTTCTTGGCTCTGAAATGGGCAGTAGTGGATAAACTCCACGATTACCTTTATGGAGTAGAATTTGAAGTTCGAACAGATAATAATCCACTTACCTACATCTTGACTACAGCAAAGTTGGATGCAACCGGTCATCGGTGGTTGGCTGCACTATCAAATTACACTTTTAAGTTACGTTACAAGCCAGGGCCTAAGAATATAGGGGCTGATGCAATGTCCCGACGACCAGGACTACCAGAACAAACAGGTGATTCTCAATGGGAAGAAATTCCTTCACTTGGTGTGAGAGCATTCTGCCAAACCAGTGTCTTCAAAGACGAAACCTCTGTTTTTTCAGATTTGAGAGCAGTAGATTCATTGGGATGTCATCCACAAGCTCTGCCTGTATATTATTGTAAACCATCTGTAGTGGAATTAGCCAGATGGTCTCGAATACCTCCTGAAGAATTAATAAATGCACAAGAACAAGATCCTTTAATTGGACTACTTCGAAAAGCTGTTCAAACTGATAGCCCACACTTACTGAAGAGAATTCCTAGGGAATGGTCTGGTCCACTAAATAGAGAGTGGGATAAGTTTCAAATTCAAGATGGACTTCTGTTTCGAGTAGTTAAATACCACAATCATCCAGATCGAAGACAATTGGTGTTACCTGCCAAACTAAGAAAACTTGTTCTGTCATCCTTGCATGATCAGCACGGACATCTTGGGATAGAAAAAACGTTTGGCCTCTTGCAGGATAGATGTTATTGGCCAAAGATGAGAGAGTATGTAGAAGACTACATTCATAAATGTTTTAGATGTGTACAGAGGAAAACTCTTCCAACTCGAGCTGCCTCTATGGGTCATCTGAAAAGTGAAGGCCCCATGGATCTTGTTTGCATGGATTTTTTGTGCATTGAGCCAGATTCTCGTGGCATTGGAAATGTTCTTATTGTAACAGATCACTATACCCGTTATGCTCAAGCCTTCCCAACAAAGGACCAGAAGGCTAGTACAGTGGCTAGAGTTCTTTGGGAAAGGTTTTTCATTCATTATGGTCTTCCTAAGAAACTGCATTCTGATCAAGGTAGAGACTTTGAGAGTCGCCTCATTAAAGAAATGATGAATGTTTTGGGAATTAAGAAGACAAGAACTTCTCCCTATCATCCAGAAGGAGATGCTTTGCCTGAGAGGTTTAACAGAACTTTGCTAAATATGTTAGGGACCCTGCCAGAGTCTGAAAAGAGAACTTGGAGTCGTCAAGTAGAAGCACTAGTTCATGCCTACAACTGCACCCGACATGATTCCACAGGTTATTCACCATACTTCCTTATGTTTTGGAGAGAAGCGAGACTACCTATAGATCTTCAGTTAGGGGTGTCATCAGATGGAGTTTCTCATAAGAGTCACTATCAGTATGTCAGGCGATTGCAGGAGAGTTTACAAACAGCTTATAAGTTGGCTGAAGAAGCTACTGCTCGATTAAATGAGGCTAATAAACAACGATATGACAAGAGAATAAAACATCAGGATTTGCAACCAGGAGACCGTGTCCTTTTACGGAATTTAGGGATACCAGGCAAGCACAAGTTAGCTCCTAGATGGAGGAATAGTATCTATAGAATAGTCAGACAATTGCCAGGTCTTCCAGTTTTTCAGATAGCAGATGAAAATGGTGTTGTGAAGACATGGCATCGGAATCATTTGTTGCCTATACCTCAATTCCAGCATGATGTTACATATCATGAGGACCTAGGCCCAAGCATGTCAATTAATAATGAATATAGTATCCCACATGAAGACTCATCAATTCAATCGGACCCTGAAATGAGATCTCCATTGCAAAGAGAGACCTATAATGATGAGCATGCCTCCTCTGTTGCCCCAACCTCTGAACCTGATATGCCATCCTTCCCTAATAGTCCTATTCCAGATAGGGAATCTCCAAACCCTATACATTATGATAGTAGAAGTCCCTATAGAGAGAAAAGACCAGCAAGAAAGAGACATCCCCCAAAGAAATTGACATATGATACACTAGGAAACCCTGGTTATAATGTTGAACCCTTGTTGCCTGCTCTAACATCTGCTGTACGATGTGTTTTGAAAGATGTATACCCTAACCATAATTTGATTCATGATGAATATGTGATTTTGTTAGTAGACTTGCTAAAGAAAATGTATTGATGTGTTGCTCTTGTACCCCTTGCTGGGGACAGCAAGTTTTTTTTTTGGGGGGGGAGTATGTAAGGACCTTGCCCTTACCCAAGATGGCTGCTGTAATAGTTGTATTGAGGAAGAGAAATGCCATCTGGGAAGGGGGAGGAGTTGTTAGTGCTGAGGAGATTTCTTAGGTGTTAAGAGAAGTGTGGAGCTTTGCACAGACTTTGAAATGGGGGAAGAAAGTTGCTGTTTCCAAGCTGAAAGAAGTTATTCAGACTAATGCATGGATTCCAGAGACAGTTCAGACATTGCTACATGTGGCTGCAGAACCTTTTATTGGTACAGTGAGTGTCAGCCATTATCTGCTGTTTTAAGATCTCCATAACTTCATGTTAACTAAATGCAAGAGAAAAGATATACTAGTCATATCTGATGTGCTGCAGATTTGTTGTATATTAAAGAGATAACCCAGAGAATATTTTAGAAGTTATTCTGCCTAAACAGTTTGCATAAATACACTAAATGGATTGCACAGCTGCATTACATAAGGAAGTAACAGAGTGTGATGTGCTGCAGATTTGTTGTATATTAAATAGATAACCCAGAGAATATTCCAGAAGTTATTCTGCCTAAACAGTTTGCATAAATACACTGACTGGATTGCACAGCTGCATTACATAAGGAAGTAACTGAGTGTGATGTGCTGCAGATTTGTTGTATATTAAAGAGATAACCCAGAGAATATTCTAGAAGTTATTCTGCCTAAACAGTTTGCATAAATACACTAAATGGATTGCACAGCTGCATTACATAAGGAAGTGACTGAGTGTGATGTATATTAAAGACATAACCCAGAGAATATCCTATAAGTTATTCTGCCTGAACAGTTTGCACAAATACACTGACTGGATTTATAAAGCTATATTGGATTTAGTGCTATAAAGCTATATTGGATTTAATGCTATCAAACAATACAGATATAATATCAAACATAGAAGTTAAAGAACATTTGGGTAACAGTGATCATAACATTGTCACATTTGAAATCTCTTTTCATATGCAGTGTTTTAAAGGCTTAACTAAGACTTTTAATTTCAAGAAAGCAAAATTCAACGATTTAAGGAAATCATTAAATAATATAAATTGGGACAATGTATTTTCTAATAAAAATACAGAGGATAAATGGATAATATTTAAAAATTTGTTAAATAAATATACATATCAATACATACCATATGGTTATAAAAATAAAAATAAAAAAACTAAGCCGTTATGGCTAAATAAAAATGTGTTAAGAGAAATTAGGAAAAAACGTAGGGCATTTAAATTATTAAAAGAAAATAGTACAGACTCAGCATACAATATTTATAAGGAATGTAACAAAGCATGCAAAAAAGCAATCAAATTAGCCAAAATTGAAAATGAAAAATTAATTGCCAAGGATTCTAAGTCTAACCCTAAAAGGTTCTTTAAGTACATAAATAGCAAAAAATCTAAGAAGGATAATATAGGTACATTAAAAATGTGTGGAGGGTAGCATGATAAATAATGACAGGGAGAAGGCTGAGGTACTAAACCAGTTTTTTTCTTCAGTATACACAAGAGAGGAACCATTGAATGATACTTTGGAACAGAATAGAACATGCCAGTCCATACCACTAACTGGGTTTTGTTTAGAGGATATCAGGAAAAAACTAAAAAATATTAAGGTAAATAAAACTCCAGGCCCAGATGGAATACACCCAAGGGTGTTAAGTGAACTTAGCACTGCTATAGACAAACCTTTACTCTTAATTTTTCAAGACTCATTATCCTCAGGCATGGTACCCCAGGATTGGCGTAAAGCTGATGTGGTGCCACTATTCAAAAAGGGAAGCAGGGATGATCCAGGAAGCTATAGACCAGTTAGTCTGACATCAATAGTGGGGAAGATATTTGAAGGGATTATAAGGGATTATATTGATGAGCATATTCGTGTAAACAAGATTATGAGTTCTAATCAGCATGGCTTTAGGAGAAATAGATCATGTCAAACTAATTTAATTAGATTCTACGAGGAAGTAAGTAAAAATATAGATAAAGGGGAATCAGTTGATGTGATATACTTAGATTTTGCAAAGGCATTTGATACAGTGCCACATGAGAGATTAATGCACAAAATTAAGGGACTGGGAATAGCTGAAAATGTTAGCTCATGGATAAATAACTGGATAAAAGATAGGGAGCAACGAGTAGTAGTAAATGGATCATACTCAGATTGGAGAAAGGTAATCAGTGGCGTCCCCCAGGGATCAGTACTGGGCCCTGTTCTTTTTAATATTTTTATAAATGACTTGGAGCAAGGATTAAATAGCGACATCTCTATTTTTGCAGATGATACTAAGTTAAGTAAGGTCATTAGGTCAGAGCAGGACGAACTCTCTTTACAAAGGGATTTGCTAAAATTAGAACTATGGGCAAGTGAATGGAAAATGAGATTTAATACGGAAAAATGTAAGGTTCTACATTTTGGAAGTAAAAATAAGCAGGCTACGTATTTTTTAAATGGGACAAGACTTAGCCAAACACAGGAGGAAAGGGATTTGGGAGTAGTAATAGATAACAAGCTAAAGATGAGTGCACAATGCAGGGCAGCGGCTTCAAAGGCTAATAAGATACTAGCATGTATTAAAAGAGGCATTGATTCAAGGGAGGAAAGCATAATTCTGTCATTATATAAAGCCCTGGTAAGACCTCACCTTGAGTTTGGAGTGCAGTTCTGGGGACCGATTGCTAAAAAAGATATTGCAGAACTAGAAAAAGTTCAGAGAAGGGCCACAAAGCTAATAAGGGGATTGGAGAAATTAACCTATGAGGAGAGGCTAGCCAAACTGGGTCTGTTCTCTTTAGAAAAAAGGCGCTTGAGAGGTGACATGATTACTTTACATAAATATATTCAAGGCCCATATACAGAGATGGCAGAAGCTCTTTTTATTCCAAGAAAATTGTTTCTGACAAGAGGTCATAATTTAAGGTTGGAGGAAAGGAGATTTACTCCAACCTTAAATTATTTTTTCACTGTAAGAGCAATAAAATTGTGGAACTCATTACCAAAGGAGGTAGTGAATGCCAATACCATAGATACATTTAAAAATAGTCTGGATAAATTTCTGTATATAAACAAAATTCATGGATATGATTGCTAGTATTAAATGGGTCACATTTTAATGGGGTTATTTAAGCTTAACTGGAGCTTTTTGTAAGTATTTTAGATTTGTATAGGTTGAACTCGATGGACTTCAGTCTTTTTTCAACCTTATCTACTATGTTACTATGTTACATTACATAAGGGCATAACTGTGAGATTTCTGCAGCTGTTTGTAGTAAAAGAGCGACTGACTTTGCAGTATAAGGCAAGTGGATTGCTGAAATTCAGTAATAAGGTAGAGACTTATGTTATTCAGTATTTCTGAGGAGAAGTTTTCTTGAGCACTGCATCGATCACAAGCAGCGCTCTCTAGCTTCGTTCACAAGCAGCAAGGGATAATTACCTCAACTAAATTCTATTAAGTATATGAAATTGCATTGTACAGCACCACCTCAAAGTATTTTACAACAACAGTTATAATATTATTTCATGAGCTCATGAAGGACTTCTGAGTTAAAAAAAAGGTATACTGATGTCATAAGAAGATATTGTGATTAATATTATTATTTGTATTTGTTGCACTGTATGTTATTGGTTAAACACTTTATAATAATCAAAGCAACATTTTATTTGAAGATTTCTTGTGTGGTTATTACTTGTTTTCTTTTTGTACTAAAATCTTATAGGACCCCACACCCTATTATTCTAGGGTGTCCCCTATAGGTGGAGACACTGCGTCATACAGGCATCCCTTATATACCTGATTTCAACCCCCCTCCTACTCCCACTCTGCAGAGGCTTAGTTCTCATACACGAAACAGGTAGACAGCATTACACTATCACCTACCTCAGGGAAGGTCAGGAAAGGGTGTTACATATATATGTGTGTGTGTGTGTATTATAGCCCTTTCCATTCAAATACCTTGTCATACTGTATACCAAAAACCCTTATAACTTTTTTTTTATACACATACACATATTTAGACATGCATATGTATGTGTAGATATACACAATATAGCCATTTTAATTAAAATACCTTGTCGTCCTTATAACTTTTTTTTTATATTTATAAGAATAATTTTTATTGGATAGTGCATATATCTCTTTATTTTAATGTACTTATGTTGCATCTTGTGCAACTTTCTTTTTTATAGCCCTAACCCTTTATGGCAGGTCTTCAGTTGCGCTAACATGACAAGCGCAAATTTAGATTGCATGTGGCAGTGAATGTCTAATTTCTTGTAATATGCGTGCAAGTTAACGCAGGCAGAATATTGCAATATTGCGCCAGAGCTAATGGAAGCGCACCACTTGTAATCTAGCTCTCTATTTTCTAATTAACTTCAAGGCTCAATAAAAAACATACCATCAAATAGTTAAAAATACACTCTGGGCCAGATTACAAGTGGAGCGCTATCTTAACGTGTGCCCATAAAGGGGCAAATTTGCCTGTTTACGGGCACACGTTAAATAACCAGCCATTACAAGTGGCAGTTTAATGTGACCTCTTATTAAAAAATAAAAAAAATGCCACAATTACCCCCAAAATAAAGAGTACAGTACATTAACATTAAGGGGCCGATTTATGGAGCTTGATGCCCCTGTTTCTGCACGATCCTTTAGGCTCGCCGGAAACAGAAATTATGAAGCAGCGGTCTAAAGACTGCTACTCCATAACTTGTCCGCCTGATCTGAGACCACGAACAGAAATCAACCCGATCGAATACGATCGGGTTGATTGACACTCCCTGCTAGTAGCTGATTGACCGCAAATCTGCAGGGGGCAGCATTGCACCAGCAGTTCACAAGAACTTCTGGTGCAATGATAAATGCCGAGAGCGTATGCTGTCCTCATTTATCAATGTGCAGCGGACATGATACGCTACATCGTATCATGTCTGCTCGCACTATGATAAATCGACTCCAAAAAATAAATATGAGCATTTTTATTTTTAAAAAGGGGTTAAAGTGAGGGGATAGGGGTATTTGAAAAAAAAAAAAAAAAACAACACCTAAAGTGCGTTTACATAGAGGTGAAAGGGGGATTGTGTTTTCACTATAAATATATATGTATATAAGCATATATATAAATATTTATTTATTGCTGCCCAACGCTGCGCGATTTTCCCCTGTGCTGGGCTAGGTTTTTTGCCGTATCTGTTGGCATGAAAACGAGGCTCCCATTAAAGCCTCTCATGAGCACTTGGCTTCTGGGCAATACACTGGTATTACTTTATTTACACACGCTGGTATTACTGAGTGGAGCGCAAATATTGCACTTGCATTATTATTATCAGGTATTTGTAGAGCGCCAACAGGTTCCGCAGCGCTAAGGGCAATATTGCACTCCACTCATAATCTAGTACTCTGTGTTTAGATATTACTTGGGCATTCTAAATGGAGGAGTGATTGTAAACCTGAATGCTAATCCTGTCCTGCATCTGTATTATGGACTTCTCTACCCCTGACTGTCAAAGTTTACTAACAATACTGATTGATGCTCAAATATACTATTGACCAGACATGAAGAAATTATAAAAAAATATATATATATATATATTTCCAATATGCAGAGCAGTACTCACCACTCAATAAGTAATTTTGTTTAGAAGTATTTTCAGGATATTCTAGAGCTAAAAAAAAACTTAAAATACATTTATTTATTTTTTGGAAATAAATGAATATTTCCAAATTTCATTAAAGGGATATATGAAACCCAAATGTTTTCTTTCATGATTCAGATAGAGCATGCAATTTTAAGCAACTTTCTAATTTACTCCTATTATCAATTTTTCTTCATTCTCTTGGTATCTTTATTTGAAAAGCAGAAATGTAAGCTTAGGAGCCAGACAATTTGTGGTTTATCACCTGGTAGCGCTTGCTGATTGGTGGCTACATTTATGTATGTGTATGTAAGTGTGTGTATGTATACATGCATGTGTATATGTGTGTATATGTGTGTTTATGTGTGTGTGTATGCATGCGTATGTATATATGTATGTGCATGTGTGTGTATGTATATGTTTGTGTATGCATGTGTATATGTGTGTGCATGTGTGTGTGTGTCTATGTGTGTGTATGTATGCATGTGTATATGTGTGTGTATACATGTGTATGTCTGCGTGTATGTGTGTGTGTGTGTGCATGTGTGTATGTATGCATGCATGTTTATATGTGTGTGTATATGTATGCATGCGTATATGTGTGTGTATATGTATGCATGCGTATATGTGTGTGTGTGTATGCATGTGTATATGTGTGTGCATGTGTGTGTGTGTGTGTATATGCATGCAGGTGTATATGTGTGTGTATGCATGTGTATGTCTGTGTGTGTGCGCGCATGTGTGTGTGTATGTATATGTGTGTGCATGCATGTGAATGTGTGTGTGTATGCATGTGTGTGTGTGTGTGTGTGTGCGCGTGTGTATGCATGTGTATATGTGTGTGTATATGTATGTATGTGTGTGTGTGTGTGTGTGTATGCATGCATGTGTAGATGTGTGTGTGTGCGCAGATGTATGCATGCGTATATGTGTGTGTATATGTATGCATGCATGTGTATATGTGTGTGTATATGTATGCATGCGTATGTGTGTGTGTGTGCATGTATGTGTATATGTGTGGGTGTATGCATGCATGTGTATACAGTATGTGTGTATGTATGTATGTGTATGCATGTGTATATGTGTGTGTGTGTGTGTATGCATGCATGTGTATATGTGTGTGCGATTGTGTAAAGAATTAGGGAAAGGGAGAAATATTTTTTACAACTCTATTTGTATTTATTACATTAAAATGACACTACATACAGTATCTCATCTATATAACATTTCATCATTGATGTGGTTTATAGTTACTCCCCAGTGTTGCTTTTTGCTACATTGATCCAAGCCTCTTTACACTATGTGGATTTATTTATATATT
The DNA here is from genome assembly GCF_027579735.1 of Bombina bombina. NCBI lineage: Eukaryota > Metazoa > Chordata > Amphibia > Anura > Bombinatoridae > Bombina > Bombina bombina. Next base: position 767,331,038 of record NC_069502.1, read on the forward strand.
TTTAAAAACATGTCTTAATGATCCTGTCTCAGAACAATGTTTTCTCAAAAGCTGGGCATCTAGGCCTGGATTATAATTTCAGTGCAGTTAATAATAAATGGTGTTTTATTTTTAGCACTGACCCTCACAACTAGTAATGCTTAATCTGGTTAATTAATGGTTAAATTGTTTAACCTAAATAATTTAATATGGCTGATAACATGCCCTATTCTTGGACAATGGCAAGCGCAAGCTGTAGTATCAGCAATTATTACACTCATTTCTCAAGTCATTTGTAAATCTTGAACTAGAGCACAATCCGATGGCTTTCTCTTTAAATTCTTTTGAATATTTATTACTTCTTGCTATTTTGGTTTTAAATAAACTTGAAAATGCCACAGAAATTAATAAAGGTGCAATGAAGGCTTAAAAATGGGAAACAAAGAGGAAATAAGAAAAAATGTGTTGAGATTTTGGGGAAGGGGTATAGGGATAAGGTATATGACAAGAAGGGACAGAAAGATACAGTGGGCTGAATTTATCATCCACGGGTGGACAGGGGGATACATATTCATCCCTGTCCGCCTGACCTCTCCTCTGATTGGCAGCAATCCGCTGCCCGCATTTAACATTGCACATGAGCGCCCCTTTGTGCTCGCGTGCAACCCTGCCCCCTGCCGCGCACAGCCAATCACGCATGGGCAGGAACTGTCAATATCCCTTGATAAATACTGACTGCAGGTTCGCTTGTGCAAACCTGAAGTCAAAATGGGGAGAAGGGCTTAATAAATCTAGCCCAATATGTATGTGTGTTACGAGGACATGAAACCCAAACATTTTCGTTCATGATTCAGATAGTGTGCAATTTTGAAAAACTTTTCTGTCTGAACCATGAAAGAAACAAAATTGTGTTTCATGTTCCTTTAACCCCTTAATGACCACAGCACTTTTCCATTGTCTGTCCGTTTGGGACAAAGGCTATTTTTACATTTTTGCAGTGTTTGTGTTTAGCTGTAATTTTCCTCTTACTCATTTACTGTACCCACACATATTATATACCGTTTTTCTCGCCATTAAATGGACTTCCTAAAGATATCATTATTTTCATCATATCTTATAATTTACTATAAAAAAATATATATAATATGAGGAAAAAAAGGGAAAAAAACACACTTTTTCTAACTTTGACCCCAAAAATCTGTTACACATCTACAACCACCAAAAAACACCCATGCTAAATAGTTTCCAAATTTTGTCCTGAGTTTAGAAATACCCAATGTTTACATGTTCTTTGCTTTTTTTGCAAGTTATAGGGCAATAAGTACAAGTAGCACTTTGCTATTTCCAAACCCCTTTTTTACATTGGGACACTGATATCTTTCTGTAATCCCTGAATATCCCTTGACATGTATATATATTTTTTTAGAAGACATCCCAAAGTATTGATCTAGGCCCATTTTGGTATATTTCATGCCACCATTTCACCGCCAAATGAGATCAAATAAAAAAAAATGTTCACTTTTTTACACATTTTTTCACAAAATTTAGGTTTCTCACTGAAATTTTTTACAAACAGCTTGTGCAATTATGGCACAAATGGTTGTAAATGCTTCTCTGGGATCCCCTTTTTTCATAAATAGCAGACATATATGACTTTGGTGTTGTTTTTTGGTAATTAGAAGGCCGCTAAATGCCACTGCGCACCACAAGTGTATTATGCCCAGCAGTGAAGGGGTTAATTAGGGAGCATGTAGGGAACTTGTAGGGTTAATTTTAGCTTTAGTGTAGTGTAGTAGACAACCCCAAGTATTGATCTAGGCCCATTTTGGTATATTTCATGCCACCATTTCACCGCCAAATGCGATTAAATAAAAAAAAGTTAAATTTTTTCACAATTTTAGGTTTCTCACTGAAATCATTTAGAAACAGCTTGTGCAATTATGGCACAAATGGTTGTAAATGCTTCTCTGGGATCCCTTTTCTTCAGAAATAGCAGACTTATACGGCTTTGGCATTGCTTTTTGGTAATTATAAGGCTTCTAAATGCCACTGCGCACCACACGTGTATTATGTCCAGCAGTGCAGGGGTTAATTAGAGAGCTTGTAGGGTTAATTTTAGCTTTAGTGTAGTGTAGAAGACAACCCAAAGTATTGATCTAGGCCCATTTTGGTATATTTCATGCCACCATTTCACCGCCAAATGCGATAAAATAAAAAAATTGTTCGCTTTTCCACAAACTTTTTCACAAAGTTTAGGTTTCTCACTGAAATTATTTACAAACAGCTTGTGCAATTATGGCACAAATGGTTGTAAATGCTTCTCTGGGATCCCCTTTGTTGAGAAATAGCAGACATATATGGCTTTGGCGTTGCTTTTTGGTAATTAGAAGGCCGCTAAATGCCGCTGCGCATCACACGTGTATTATGGTTAGCAGGGAAGGGGTTTTATTAGGTAGCATGTAGGGAGCTTGCAGGGTTAATTTTAGCTTTAGTGTAGAGATCAGCCTCCCACCTGACACATTACACCCCCTGATCCCTCCCAAACAGCTCTCTTCCCTCCCCCACCCCACAATTGTCCCCGCCATGTTAAGTACTGGCAGTAAGTCTGCCAGTACTAAAATAAAAGCTATCTTTGATAAAAAATAAAATAAAAAATAGGCATATTTACATATGCTGCTCTGTAGGATCCCCCCTTAGTCCCCAACCTCCCTGATACCCCCAAACAGCTCTCTAAGCCTCCCCCTCTAACTTATTGGTAGCCATCTTGGGTACTGGCAGCTGTCTGCTAGTACCCAGTTTACAGTAAAATATTTTTTTTTTATATTTTCCTGTAGTGTAGCTTGCCCCCCCCCCCAAAGACCAATCCCCCACCCCCTCCCAGATCCCTTAGATCGTTTTATTTTAAATTTTTGGCCCCCTCACTGACATTATTTTTCTGTAGTGTAGCAGTTCCCACCTGCTCCCTAACCGTGCATGCGCCCACCCTTGCCCCCCCCCCCGTGCACACGCATCCGTGCGTGCCCCCGGCGATCCCACCCCCCTCCACATCACACGGCCCATCGATGGCCGCCCACCCGTCTCCCACCCACCAACGATAACGGCCATCGATGTCCGGTGCAGAGAGGGCCACAGAGTGGCTCTCTCTGCATCAGATGGCCAAGGGGGGTTATTGCAGGATGCCTCGATATCGAGGCATCACTGCAATAACCGGAAAGCGGCTGGAAGCGATCAGGATCACTTCCACCGCTTTCCAAGACCAAGGACGTACGCCATACGTCCTCAATCGTTGACTGTACTATTTTTGAGGACGTACGGCGTACGTCCTTGGTCCTTAAGGGGTTAAGTCTATGTACAATTAAAGGGATATGAAACCCAATTTTTTTTTTGGGTGAGTCAGACAGAGCATTCCAATTTACTTATATTATTTAATTTGCTTAGTTCCCATGATATTCTGTATCGTAGAGATACCTAGGTAGGCATCTGGAGCACTACATGGCTGGAAATAGTGCTGCTTTATAGTGCTCAATAAACGGGCTGGCTCCTAAGCATATGTCACTGCTTTTCAACAAAAGATACAAGGAGAATTATTTTTTTTTATTATAGAAGTAAATTAGAAAGTTAATTAAAATGGCATGTTCTATCTGAATCATGAAAACAATATGTTAGGTTTTTATATCCTAACATGTAAAGTACAAAGAAATAAATTAAAAACTCCACTATCTGAATGGTGGTTTTACAATAAAGCGTCTGTGCACATTTGACTTTTCTGACATGAAACATTTTAGTGCAGACCCTCGATATAAATGTATTACCTGAGGGAAATTAACATGCTAAAAGGGCTTTACACATCCTCATTATCCAACAAAGGGATCAAACACTAAGCTGGCTCTGAAAGCTATACATTTTCCTCGCTTTAAATATGTATTAAATGTAATCTTTTAAATCATCAGACAAATAATCAGTAGCTGTATTGAAATTGCCAGGTTTGTATCAATACCATCTTTCACAAGTTCCAAAATCCTTATCCAAAATTGGTGCTTCTCTCCTCCTCAAATTTGTATAATTTACCGTATTCTGGATACATTGGGAGTATGTTACTTGTTATACAATATATATATATATATATATATATATATATATATATATATATATATATATATATATATATATATATATATATATATTTCTAAAATATATATCTATACCTACATATCTATATGAACATATATAGAGATATTTAGTATATTTCTATAGAATATATAAAAATATCTATTTAAAAATAAAAAGATTTTTTTTTTCCAAGTAAAGCATGTTAAGTATTTCTATAAAATAAAACACATTAAAACATATTAAAAATGAGTAAAAATGATATTGCATGTATCAATGTATTTTACTGGTAGGGGCACAAAAAGGGTATATATTTATCTGTATATATGTTGTTGTGTATATATGTATGTATTATTAGTATCATTATTAGTATTATTGTTATTATTATCAGTTATTTGTAAAGCGTCAACAGATTCTGCAGCGTATGTGTGCATGTGCACATACATATTAAAACATATTAAAACATAAATACACATGTATACACATATATATATATATACACATGTATACATACATGCATACACTTATTTAGATTATAAATTTAGGATTCACCTTTAATTGTGATGATATATGGAACTGGAAATTAAGTCTTGACGCTTTGTTTTCTTAAGTTTATGTACATATCAAGGGTGCACGCGGCGCGCATACGCAGACAGTTTGTCCAATAGTAATTTGCAACAAACAAAAAAACCTGATAGAGGTTCAATTGATGGATACTTAAAAGTCTGCGTAAACAATCAGGGACACACAAACAAGGAGGTGTTTGAAAGAAGACCCTTTCCCCAATAAATAACTGCACTCATGAAAGCACTACAATGATTCATGTGCAACTCCCTTGAAGAAAAGCTTGCATAGGAGAAGGCTGGCATAATGCCCTCAGTACACTTACATTATTACTAAACAAATGTTAACCCAAAACTCTCAGCGACACTATCACCTTTAAGCAAACTCAAAGAACACAGAGATTCTCTCACATCCGGTCTAAAAATGAGTTAGATACACAGATAAAAAAAATGAGAGATGCATAATGAATTTTAATGAAATCAATCAAATACATAAATCCTTAAAAACAGTATTATTCAAGAAGTTGTGGCAATAACTATAAATTACTAAAATATGCACTTTTCATATAGTCATCTGACCGGTTGTATCTTATACTTGATATAGTTAGCTTTTACAATAAAATAGTTCTATTTGCATATATATAGAGTTCTGATGTTAATTAGACCGTTCTGATTTTTTGTGCCTGTATCAGCTTATTGTGTTTCCTTGTACTTATAAAACAAACTTTCCTTTTGTAGATACTATTGTTAAATTTCCAATAGTTTTAATCAAAGCAGTCACTTCCTCTGCTGGGATTAAAACTAATGGATATTTAACAATAGTATCTACAAAAGGAAAGTTGCAACTTTTGAAAATACGGATCATTCAAATTAAGCCGCTCTAAAACACCGGTTTCACGATTGGTATACTGATATCATGTGATCACCCAAGAGGAGGAACAACTATGGCTTGTGAAATGCCAATACTCTGTCGGGTGGAAACTCTCCACTTTATCCATATAGCTAATATAGCTTAACATCTGCGAAGAGTGTATACATTGGAGGTCCGGTAAGTCTCTTTTGTTCATAAACTAAATACGCTTATGTTTGCTTTGTGAAATTTACCTATACAACAAACGAAACATCATAGGAGATAAAAGGAAAGTTTTTTTCATAAGTACAAGGTGACACAATAAGCTGATATAGGCACAACAAATGAAAACAATCTCATTAACATCAAACAATGCAAATAGAACTATTTTATTGTAAAATCTAACTATATCAAGTATAAGATACAACTTTCAGGGTACCAGGAATCAGAATGAGAAGTGAAGTGCAAAAATAATTACACCTTTATTAATAACAAAAAATAATAAAAAGTCCACAAGCCAAATGACAAGCCAGGGGTCAAAGCCAGAGCTGGTAGTCCGACGAGCCGAGTCAGGAGCCAAAGCGAGTAGTCATACAAGCCGGGATCAGGAACTAGGAAAACAGCAGAGTCAGGAAAAAGCCATGGATCAGGAACCAGAAGGGACATCAGACAAGCCAGGAAATACACAGGAACTGGAACACAGGAACTAAAAACAAGTCTGAGACAACACATGGGCAAAAGCATACTGAACAGAGGACCTATAATAATAAGCGTAACATCATAATCTTGAGACTGCTACCTGTCTCACATTGATGATGTTCACTAGTTTGGCCATAAGAGGGCGCCCAGATGAGTGAGCAGCGTTACACACTCTGCATCAGATTCAGTGAGAGAGGTAAGTAAAATGGCAGCCAGCAGCAAATAGCAAACAAAGCAGGGTGAAACCATGACAGTACCCTCCCCTCAATGACCCCTCTCCTGCGGGAGGACAAAAGGCTTATTGGGGAAATGGGCATGGAAGGCACGGAGGAGGGCGGGAGCATGAACATCAGAGGAGGGAACCCATGAACGCTCCTCCAGACCGTAACCCCTCCAGTGAACCATATACTGTAAGCGACCCCTGGACATACGAGAGTCAATAATACTGCTGACCTCATATTCTTCATTGTTGTTAACTGAGATAGGACGGGGACGAGGCAACACCATGGTAAACCGATTACAAACCAATGGTTTCAAGAGGGAGATATAAAAAACACTGGAGATGCGCATTGCAGGAGCTAGGTCAAGAGCGTAGGCAACAGGATTGATCCGTCGGAGTATTCGAAAAGGACCAACCTAACGGGGAGCCAGTTTATTGGAAGGCACATGAAGGTTCAAGTTGCGGGAGGACAGCCAAACCCTCTCACCAACCTGGTAGGAAGGCGTGGGCAGATGCCTACGATCAGCCTGGATAGACCGATGAAGGCAATCTTGAATCTGCACCCACGTGGAATGGAGTTGCCAGAGATGCTCCTTCAAAGCCAGAATACCCTGAGACATGAATGAATCGGGCAACAAGGATGGTTGAAATCCATAATTTGCCATGAACGGGGAAAACTGGGAGGAAGCATTAATAGCACTATTACAAGCAAACTCTGCCCAAGGTAACAGATCAGACCAATTATTGTGGTCATCTGAGACATAGCAACGGAGGAACTGTTCCAGAGCTTGATTAGACCTTTCCGCAGCCCCATTGAATTGAGGGTGATATGCCGAGGAGAAGGAAAGCTGGATCCTCATTTGAGCACAAAAGGAGCGCCAAAATCTGGAGACAAACTTGCTACCCCTCTCCGAGACTATTTTCTTGGGTAACCCATGTAAACGGAAGACCTCCCGGGCAAAAATTGAAGCAAGCTCCTGAATGGTAGGCAGCTTCTTCAAGGGAATGCAATGTGACATTTTAGAAAACCGGTCAACCACCGTTAGGATAACAGTATTGCAATTGGAAACAGGGAGCTTGACAATGAAGTCAATGGAAGCAATTGGTTGGAAAAGACCCACAGAAAGACGTCAAGGAGTCTGTGCACAGACTTAGCAGGAGGCAACATATTCAGAAACTTCAGAAGACCTGGCCACCAGAATTGTCGAGTGACGACCAAATAATTTGGTTCTTGCCTGGGTGACCTGCGGCTTTAGGATAGTGGTAAGTGTGCAATAGTTTAGTTTGAAGATACTCAGGTACAAAGCACTTACCACTAGATTTCTCAGGAGGTGCATTGGTTTGTGCAGCCAGGATCTCCTCCCCCAAGGCAAAAGTCAAATTAGTATGTATGGTGGTCAAAATATGGTCAGGAGGTATAACTGGAGTAGGTACAGACTTCACCTTGGACAGAGGTGAAAATTGTTGAGCGAGGACATCAGCCCTAACATTCTTACTACCGGGCAGGTAGGAAACCACATAATTAAACCGAGACAAAAATAGTGCCCATCTGGCCTGTCGGGGCGACAAACGTTTTGCATCGGATAGATAAGTTAAATTATTGTGGTCAGTAAGAATGAGCACTGGTACGTTAGTACCCTCGAGAAGATGCCTCCATTCCTTGAGTGCCAAAATTATGGCCAGTAATTCCCTGTCGCCAATTTCATAATTGCACAACAGGTCAGATCACTATATAAAAAGTGCATATTTTAGTCATTTTTAGTTGTGGCCACAACTTATTGAATAATACCGTTTTTAAAGATTTATTGATTTTATTAAAATTCATAAGGCATTTGTTTAAAAAAAAGTTTGATCAATGTCCCTTAGCTCTAACATTATTAATAAAATAATTCTTTGAAATTGCATATATTATGGTTCTGATAGACAATGTTCCCCCTCAGTACTCAGTAACCTGGCTATTTTTTAAGCCCCTGTTAACAAACTGTAAGAGGACTCCCGGGCAAGGAGGCAAAAGCTACAGAGAATACACCAGTGGCAATTTTGGAGGGGGGGAGTAAGCCACTGTTTTAACTCTTCTAGTATTGCTGTATTTTATTTTTATTTAATGGTGTGGTGGAGTGTCTGGCACTTTAAAAGGACACTAAACCCAATTTTTTTCTTTCATGATTCAGATAGATAGAGCATGCAATTATGAGCAACTTTCTAATTTAACTATCATCAATTTTTATTTCTTCTCTTGCTATCTTTATTTAAAAAGCAGGAATGTAATGCATAGGAGCTGGCCCATTTTTGGTTGAGAACCTGGGTTATGCTTGCTTATTGGTGGGTAAATGTAACCACCAATAAGCAAGCGCTGAACCTAAAATGGGCTGGCTGCTAAGATTTACACCCCTGCATTTAAAATAAAGATAGCAAAAGGACAAAGAAAATTGATAATATGAGTAAATTAGAAAGTTGCTTAAAATGTAATGCTCTATCTGAAGCATGAAAGAAAAAATGTGGGTTCAGAGTCCCTTTAAGTGCTAACTACAGAGTTGGAGTCTGCACTCATTTGAGCCCAAGGGCAGGGTAGTGTCTTTTGTGCACCTAACAATGTCACAACTCCTCCCAGTCTGTCTAGTTCCTCTTTTCTTGATTTCCTCTCCCAGAGAAGTCTCTCCTATTTATTTCTCTGCTGTTTCCCCTCTCTGCTCCCAGTCTACTCACCTCCCCTGTCACACACACCTTTTCCCTATACCTCGTCCCTCCTTTCCACCCTTCTTGCACTTATTTAATTCCCTGTATTAATTGATTTGCATTCATATTTGGCCTCACAATCCTAGATTACTATAAAATGCTGCAATTTATCCCACAGCAATGTTGTCACTGTTTTTCCTGGCAGCCAAGGGGTTAAGAGTTTTTTTTCACTTGCTCTGCCCCTCATTTTTTTTTTTCTCAATGAACATTTTCACTGGCAACTAAATGGTAAAATGACTATTCAAATGGGAATGATTTTTTTATCCTCCATACATCAGTGACATTGGGCAGTGAGAAAATCCAGTATATTTACATTACTGCTTAGCAGGCAAGATTGTGGGGTTTTCATAAGAATCGTGGTGTGTGGCAGTGTTTTATTTTTACAATTCAGTGAGAAAATAGCACTTTTATGTGGAAGTGGTTGCATGTAGATTAACTGCATGTTATTTCAAAATGAATAAAGTGGAAAACTAGTTCTGATGAATGGATGTGGATATAAATGAAGACAGAAAATACTAACTAGGGTTTTAGATATCAACATGACAGGCAGTAAAGGTCAGAAGAGCAGTAACATTTCCTACACACACACACACATACATACATAGAGATATACATGCATACACATAGAAATATAACACACACACATACAATCAGAAACATGCATACACACATAGACATACATACACACAGATATACATTCTACAGATAAATATAAATACAGATACATTCACATACATACACACATACATAAATACATATTCTCACTCACAAATACACATACAAATACATAAAAAAATACAGTACATGAAAAAAACAACCACTCACTTGGGGCAAATGGTAATTTACAAAGTCTTATCAAATCAAATGGTTAAATTTGATATAATTCAATAGGGGTTGCTTGCACAGTGGCGGCTGGTGAATTTTGAAGATCGAACCCACCCATTGAAAATAAAGCCCCACCCTCAGATAGATCCACCCATTATATATATATATATATATATATATATACACACAGTATATATGTATATACACATACTGTACATTCATACATATATACAGCATATACATACATACATACACACACACACACTGGACAGACTATTGGAGTCGGAGGATGTTAACCTAACTACCAGGCTCATGGGAAGAAAAATGTCAACTTTGTAAAAAAAACAAAAAAACTTACACAAACAGGGTAAAGGGAGGTAGCACAGTAATGTATCAATAATAAAACCAGCCAAACTTTATAGAACAAGATCTTTGAACTTTAACCTAAGCATATGATGAATAGTATTAGATAATCTATTGCAAAGCTACAATAAAAATGTGTCAAGTTTACAAGACATTGGGTAATGACCTAAAACAATAACAATACTCAGGGCTCAGGGCTCTCATAAAAAAAAGATTTTCCTATATATTATGATTTCAGATACACTCTGCTGTCTGAAAGGCTGATTTTATTACAAGACCAGATACTTCATTACTTTCTTTTACTACTAGTGTGCAGCATTACAAGTACATGACAGGAGTTATAGGGACAGTAAAATCAAAATTAAACTTTAATGATTGAAACACTGTTTCCCAACCGCGGTCCTCAAGTACCCCCAACAGTCCTGGTTTTCATTATAGCTGAACTAAAGCACAGGTGAAATAATCAGCTGATGGATGAGAGCCGGTTGGTTACTGAACAGCTGATTACTTCACCTGTGCACTGGTTCAGCTATAATGAAAGCCAGGACTGTTGGGGGTACTTGAGGGTTGGGAAACACTGAGATAGAGCATGCTATTTGAATCAACTTTCCTATTTACTTCTGTTATTAAATTTGTTTTGTTCACTTGGTATCTTTTATTGAAGAGTAAAACTAGGTAGGCTCATAAGAGCTCAAGAGTGTGCACGTGTCTTAAGCACTCTATTGCAGTTCAATAAAAGATACTAAGAAAACAAAGCAAATTTGATAACAGAAGTAAATTGGAAAGATGTTTAAAATTGTATGTTCAATCTGAATCATGAAAGTTTAATTTTGAGTTTACTGCTCCTTTAAAATAATACAGAGAAAAAAGAGCCTACTAGAAATGTGGACAGCGGAAACATTTGTTTCAGTTAATTTTGGACCAATTCGGATTTTTTCGAATTTCGTTTTGGATCGATTCGAATTTGGATACATTCGAATGTATTTGTTTCGGATTCGAATAAATTAAGATGTATTCGTTTCAGATTCGATTCGTAAATTCGGAAGTTCGGTATGTGTTATCCTGATTCAGATGGTTCCAAGTTACACAAACGGAATTATTTCACTGTTCTATCTCACTAAATTTAATTTTTATACTGAATTGTGATTAGTCCATGGCCATTCGAATGTAACTAATAAATCCAAACTAATTTGGATTTATTAGTTACAAATGCATTCAGATTAGTTTAGTTTCGTTGCTAGGGTAATTCGGAAATTCAAATCGATTAGAATCTCTGAATTGGGCAAATTCGTCCGAATTTTAAATTGGAACAAAACGAAACGCACATGTCTAGAGCCTACATTACTAGTCAATGATAGGGCTATGTTTGAGGCAAAGGAAAAAAACGGACCAATCAGAGGATCCATACTGTCCATAAACAGACCAATGTGCTTCCCATCTTCCTCTTTCTTTTGCTGCTACAGTCAAGATAAGTGTGTTCTATAGATTTTGAATATCTAAAAAAAAATTGACATTCATTTAGTTCCTTTTATTTTATATACATTAGTTTTTATACTCTCTTCTCCTATATCTGTTTAATCCATATCCTTTGGTTTTATTTTCATATTAAATCTTTTTTTCCAAATGTCCTCATTTCATATTTTCATTATTCTTATTCTTTATCCCCCTTTTCATTCTTATTTTTTCCCCTTGTTTAATTTTCATCTCCAGTTTTCTGGCAAGTTTCTTCTCCTAACCTTTCTCTAGTTCATCTTTTTTTTTCTCCTCCTCACTGCCTGCCCCATTTTGTGGCCGCTTGCTCCGTGACGTCATCGCCCACCTTCCTACTTACCTCAGCACATCGACGCTGGTCCCTCCTCCGTCTCTCAATTGTCACTAAGTTTCTACTCAATAGTTTTTTTCTGTTACTTTGTCAATAAACTTGTTTTTCATTTTCTTTTATTTTCAGGTGTCTGCTGCCCTCCGGTGGCCTTTTTTTAATAATTACCCACTAGAACAATAAACATTTTTAGATCAGTGCATTATTATTATTTTTTTTCATTATTGTATCATATTTTTCTGGGGTATTTTCTACAATTTATTGTATCTTGTTTTTGTTTTTTCAATTATTTAAAAAAAAATCTCAAATATTAAATTTTATATACTTTGGTAAAAAATATTTTCCCTTTAATAAGTCTCAGGATTCCTCCTCTCCTACACCCTTGACTGAACAATCAGTCCAAAATATGATGATAACTCTTAAGGCAAATCAATGTCTCATATGACTTATTTATTATCAAATAAATCCCCTTCCCCTAAAAAAACTATTAAAACAAAAGCACCCTCAAGTGCTTTTAAAACTAGTAAAAAACTGATATGCAAATCTTTCTCTTCCTTGCCGTAAAGGAAGTAAAACATCTGCTAAAAGCCTCATGCTCCCAATGGGGCACAAAAATGTAGCATTAAAGGGATATGAAACAAAAAAAAAATATTTTATGATTCAGATAGAGAATACAATTTTCAACAACATTCCAATTTACTTGTATTATTTAATTTGCTTCATACTTTAGATATCTTTTGTTGAAGAAATAGCAATGCACATGGGTGAGCCAATCACACGAGGCATTTATGTGCATTTACCAATCAGCAGCTACTGAGTCTACTAAGACATGCTTTTCAACAAATGATATCAAGAGAATGAAGCAAATTAGGTAATAGAAGTAAATTGAAAAGTAGTTTAAAATTACATGCTCTTTCTAAATCATGAAAGAAAAAACTTGTGTTTAATGTCCTTTTAAAACAAAAAAGACTAATTTCACTTCCAATAATTATGTTTCTGACTTCTCTTCGGGATCTGAACCCAAAATAAGGAAGTTTGAAAACCCCACTAAAAAAAATCCAAACATCTTGTTGAGGAATACAGTAATTTTGTAGACCCTTTAGGAAATCCTCGCTTTAATGCAGACTTTTTACATCACCCACATTCCTCTGAATAGTTTCTTCCTATGGAAAATGCTCCAGAAACAATATGAGGGCAGAATGTCCAAAACCCTTACTTCCCAAAAATCGTAACATTACATTTATAGGATCTGCAGGATATAAAATAATAAAGGGTCTTGATAAATATTGGAAAAATTGCCAATATAAACTCCTTGACACTATTGGCCCCATCACCAAAATTATTTGAACTCTCTGAAGAGGCAGTTTTAAAGGAATCCACTATAGACCCTCATTTAGTCAGAGAATGGGTTCAGAGAATTTTATCTTTTGTGGGCAATACAAATGCCGCCATTATTATAGCAAAATGAAAAAATATAATTCGTAAAATTGATCCTAAAATCTGCAATTTTGCAGTTAATGAATTGCATTCCAATAAAGATGGCCTTCTCTTTGGCAATACATTTTTAAAAGACCTATATTTATACTACAATACATTTACATCTTTAAATAAAGTAAAAACCTCTGTGAGGAAAATCCTTTAGACACAAAATTTATCTGACAGGGCCGGTAAAGGAAGATGTCACTTTCCCGGCCGCACCTCAATTTTTCCAGACCTCAATTTCAACAAAACAATCCTTTTCACTTCCAATTTCACATATACTACCAATAAGTTAACCCTTCCTATAAATTTTTCCAATCATGCACCCGACCTTAGCAGCAAAGAGGACCTTGCATCAAGTCAAGATCTCGTTCACCTGCAGGTATATTTCTTTCCTCTACACACTCTTAACTTCAGATCCTTGGGTTATTCAAGTGGCTCAAGGAGTTCGAATAGATTTTATTTCTCCTTCAAGTCAAATTTTATTTCTGAATCCAATTCATTTTTCTCAGAGAGACAAAAAAAAAGTTTTTTTTAAAAAGAAATCTAAAATCTTCATAAAAAGATGCAATTATTCCATATTCAAGTCCTCATCTGGCCTTTTTGAGCAATATTTTTAGTAAAAAAAGAAAAATGGCTAATTTAGACCTGTCATCAATCTCAGATCCCTAAATGCTTATGTTTTATACAACCATTTCAAGTTGGAAGGTAAGCACCTTCTAAGAGATGGTCTTTTGGACAATGATTGGCTTGTCAGACTGGATCTTTCGATGCTTACATGACTGTTCCAATAATCCCAGAATATTGGAAATATCTAAATTTCTCTTGGGCAGACCAAATTTGGAATTTCACTTGTTTTCTTTTTGGCCTCTCATCTGCTCCCTAGATTTTTACAAAACTTCTCAAACCTGTGGTCTCTTGGCTGAGACTCAGATGAGTTAGTCTAATTGTTTACTTAGACGATATCCTTTTAATGAACCAAAATCTTCTCTCTCTTCAAAATCAATTGAACACTACCATGAACCTATTGGAAAACTTAGGTTTTCTCATAGATACCACAAAGCCACTTTACGTCTTCCCCAAAACAAGATAAAGAAAATAAAGAAGGAGACAGATAGCCAGAATAGTTGGGTTACTTTTATCCTCTATTCAGGCTATCTTTCCTGCTCTACATTATTGCTAATTTCAACAATTAAACATTTATTTTATACAAAAAGGTTTCTCTTACTCTCATCTCATTTAATCGTAGACTAAAGAGGAGCTTTCATGGGGGCTTTCCCACATGGACACTTTGAATGGGAGAGCTATTTTTGGAAAAAACCCAGACTTAATAATAGAGTCAGATGACAGCCTCTCAGGTTAGGGAGCCTGTTGAGGCCCATCCATAACCAGTGGCAAATGGTCCTCAGAAGAGGAAAATCTCTACATAAACTGTTTGGAACTTTTGACTGGGTCCTTTGCTGTAAAAAGCTTTGTAAAATATTTTGCTCCTGCTTCCATCCTTCTTCGGATGGACAATATTTCTGCAGTCAGTTATCTTAATCATCTGGGTGGTACAAAAATTGAGAAATTTGTCCAACATTACCAAGGATTTCATTCATCTCTGTCTAGACAGGAATATCTCTATCAAAGCAGAGTATATTCCAGGTCTCTCAAATTCGGCCGCAGATCGGGGTTCTCATTTTATTAGGGACTACAGCGATTGGTAGTTGAAAAGATAAGTTTTTCTCTCTTTTCAATCTCTTCTTGGTCTTTTTTTATTTGGACATTTTTGCATCCCATCTCAATCACCAACTTCCTCAATACTTCAGTTGGAGTCTAGACCCCGATGAGATTTCCATAGACGCATTATTACAACAATGGCCAAATCACAGAGTATATGCATTTCCTCCCTTTTCTTTGATTGCTCGGATGATCTCAGTGGTTTGCAGGAACCTCCTCTCTCTTTCTCTGATAATTACACTCAAGCTTGGTATCCTTTCCTCCTCAAAACGTCATTCAAACTTCCCCTTCTCCTCCCTCTACTTCCAGATCTTCTACTAGATTCCAAAGGCAACCCTCACAACCTCATTCTCAATCAATCTCTCAGGTTGATATCTTGGTCGATTACAGGGAACTCCGAAATCTCCACAAACTTTCGGACGCAGCTAAAGCTCTCATGCGAGAAATATGGTCTCCGGGAACCCACAATTGTTACCTTTCCGCATGAACCAGATGATCTGGCTGGTGTATGCCTAGGAATCTGGATCCCTTTTCAGTTCCTTTATTTCAAGTTTTAAATTTTCTTTCTCATCTTTTCAACCTTAGTTTAGCTTATAGAACTATAACTCTCTCTAGATTGTTATTGTTAGTTGGACTCTTGGGACCTTTCAGTTTTTTCGGAAGATTCTTTATTATGAGCATCAAGCAAGAAAAAGGAAGTTGTGGAGTGCATTGGTCTGTTTATGACGGTATGGATCCTCTGATTGGTCTGTTTCTGCCTTTGTTTCAAAACTAGCCTTCTCATTAGCTAGATATGTAGGGGCATATCTATCAAGCTCCGTATGGAGCTTGAAGCCCCATGTTTCTGGCGCTGTTCCATAACCTGTCCGCCTGCTCTGAGGAGGCGGACAGACATCGCCGCAATTCAACCCGATCAAATAAGATCGGGTTGATTGACGCCCCCTGCTAGCGGCCGCAAATCTGCAAGGGGCGGCGTTGCACCAGCAGTTCACAAGAGTTGCTGGTGTAATGCTGAATGCGGAGAGCATATTACTCTCCGCATTCAGCGAGGTCTGTCGGACATGATCCGCAATGTCTGATCAAGTCCAACAGGCCTTTCATAAATAGGCCCCCTTGGCTCTTTTTTCTTTGTATTATTTGAACTCTTTATGTGATTTAATGTACTTTAAATGCTGCACACTAGTAGTAAAAGAAAGTAATGCAAAATATGTCTTTAATAAAAACTAGATTATTCCTTCACAAAGCTAGGATAATCGGAATTAAAGTTCATTATAAAGCAGATTATTCAGTACTAGTCCTAAAGCCCGTTCACACAGGCCATTTTTTGCAGTACAGGGGTCCCACCCCTTGCTCTCTCTCCCTCCCCCCTCTCTTTTGTGCTCTCTCCCCCTCTCTTTTGTGCTCTCTCTCTCACTCCACCTCTCTTTTGCTCTCTCTCCCCCTCTCTTTTGCGCTCTCTCTCTCCCCCCCTTTCTTTTGCGCTCTCTCCCGCCTCTCTTTTGCTCTCTCTCTCGCCTCTCTTTTGCTCTCTCTCCCCCTCTCTTTTGCCCTCTCTCTCTCCCCCCCGCCCTCTCTCTCTCCCCCCCACCCTCTCTTTTGCGCTCTCCCCCCCCCCTCTCTTTTACGCTCTCTCCCCCCCCCCCACTCTTTTGTGCTCTCTCCCCCCCACTCTTTTGTGCTCTCTCTCCCCCCCCACTCTTTTGCTCTGTCACTCTCCCCTTTCTTTTGCTTTCTCTTTCCATCCCTCTTTTGCTCTCTCTCCATCCCTCTCTTTTGCTCTCTCTCCCCTCTCTTTTGTGCTCTCTCTCTCCCCCCTCTCTTTTGTGCTCTCTCTCTCCCCCCCCACACTCTTTGCACTCTCTCTCTCCCCCCTCTCTTTTGATCACTCTCCCTTTTCTTTTGCTTTCTCTCTCCATCTCTCTTTTGCTCTCTCTCCATCCCTCTCTTTTTCTCTCTCTCTCCGTCCCTCTCTTTTGCTCCGTCTCTCTCCCCACTCTTTTGCTCCGTCTCTCTCCCCTCTCTTTTGCTTTCTCTCCCCCCTCTTTTACTCTCTCTCCCCCCTCTCTTTTGTTCTCTCTCCCCCCTTTTTTGCTTCCCCCCCTCTCTCTCTCCCTTCTCTTTCTCTCCCCGTCTCTCTCTCCCTCCTTTCTTTTGCTCTCTCTCCCCCCTCTCTTTTGATCTCTCTACCCCCTCTCTATTGCTCTCTTTCCCCCCTTTCTTTTGCTCTCTCTCTTTCCCCCCTCTTTTTCTCTCTCTTCCCTCTATTTTGCTCTTTCCCCTCTATGTTGCTCTCTCTCCCCCTACTCTTGCTCTTTCACCTCTCTTTTGCTCTCTCTTACCCTCCCTTTAGCTCTTTCCCATCTCTTTTGCTCTCTCCCCCATTTTTTCTATCTCTCTCTCCTCTCTCTCGCGTGCGTTACCTCGCACAGCCACGCCCACTTCTGCCCGCACCGTGCCGCAAACAGGAGCAGATCAGGTAGACAGACTCTAAGTTCAGGTGTGTTTGTCCTCGTACTGTCTCTACTGCGCATGACAGCTTCGAACAAACACACTCAACCTTTTATATTATGGGATAAATCAATCAGAAAAAATTGAAGAACAGAAGTTGTAATAACATGAAATGGCCACTTGGTGTCTCCCTTGTGTAGCTTGTTAGAGATGAGAGGATGGTAATAGTAAATGAAATGGTAAATAAAAGACATACGCACATCCTGAGGCTTCCAGCTTCTTTAATATACAAAAAGAGAGAAGCACTGAAGCAGGGAAAGAATAAAAGTATAATAGTTTGTTCTTTGGCTTATCACAGACACTAGGAGCAGCCTTTTTTAGCTCAGAATGTGTCTTTCACAAAAGAGGAATTTTCCTGTAGTATATCAGTCTGGTCTTGTAAGAAACTAAGGATCTTGCGGAGGGGGGGGGGGGGTTGTCTCCCTAAGGTGATGGCTTGATACCAGGTGTGGTTCTGTTTACCAATGTACAAAGAGAGGTATGGCTGTCATTAACTGAGAAGGCCCACACAAGGTAAACACATATGTCTGGGGTTGCCATGTCTCTTGTCCAGAGAGGAATTGCCTTGTATTTGAGGGGTGGACTGTGCTTTATATAGGTACAATCTATAGAGAAAAGAGGCTGCTAATTATGCTTTATTTTGTTCTTTATGTGTAAAATTCTTATATGTCCCTAAATGGTACTGCAATCATAGCAATAAAAGCTGTTGAGTCTTAAAGTGTAGAAGTTACATTTTCCTCTTATCCTTTAATTAAAGGGACAGTGTACACCAATTGTCATATAACTGAATGTAATAGACACTACTATAAAGAAGAATATACAGAGATACTGGTGTAAAAGTCCAGTATAAAACCTGGAGGGCGGAGTAGGCAGCAGTTGAAATGGCTGCTTAAGCCCTGTGCATGGGAAAATCTATAATGCCAGAATGAGCAGCAGATACCAATTCTCACCCAACTTTTTTTGTAGCACACCAAGCTGGTAGTTTAATTAATTTATTGATAGTGTAGTGTTAGGTTTAATTGTAACTTAGGTTAGGATTTATTTTACAGGTAATTTTGTAATTATTTTAACTATTTTAGCTATTAAATAATAGCTATTGTACCTAGTTAACATAAATACAAAGTTGCCTGTAAAATAAATATAAATCCTAAAATAGCTACAATATAATTATTAGTTATATTTTAGCTATATTAGGGTTTATTTTACAGGTAAGTATTTAGCTTTAAATAGGATTAATTTATTTAATAAGAAATAATTTATTTTGTTAGAATAAAATTATATTTAACTTAGGGGGGTGTTGGTGTTAGGGTTAGACTTAGCTTTAGGGGTTAATACATTTATTAGAGTAGCGGCGAGGTCCGGTCGGCAGATTAGGGGTTAATACTTGAAGTTAGGTGTCAGCGATGTTAGGGAGGGCAGATTAGGGGTTAATACTATTTATTTTAGGGTTTTTGAGGCGGGAGTGAGGCGGTTTAGGGGTTAATACATTTATTATAGTAGCGGTGAGGTACGGTCGGCAGATTAGGGGTTAATAAGTGTAGGTAGGTAGCGGCGACATTGGGGGGGGCAGATTAGGGGTTAATAAATATAATATAGGGGTCAGCAATGTTAGGGGCAGCAGATTAGGGGTTCATAGGGATAATGTAGGTTGCGGCGGTGTGCGGTCGGCAGATTAGGGGTTAAAACATTTTAATAGAGTGGCGGCGATGTGGGGGGGCCTCGGTTTAGGGGTACATAGGTAGTTTATGGGTGTTAGTGTACTTTAGAGCACAGTAGTTGGGAGCTTTATGAACCGGCGTTAGCCCATAAAGCTCTTAACTCCTGACTTTTTTCTGCGGCTGGAGTCTTGTCATTAGAGTTCTAACGCTCACTTCAGCCAAGACTCTAAATACCAGCGTTAGAAAGATCCCATTGTAAAGATAGGATACGCAATTGACATAAGGGGATCTGCGGTATGGAAAAGTCGCGGATGGAAAGTGAGCGTTAGACCCTTACCTACACGACTCTAAATACCAGCGGGCGGCCAAAACCAGTGTTAGGAGCCCCTAACGCTGGTTTTGACGGCTAACGCAGAACTCTAAATCTAGGCGATAGTTTTTAAAGGCCTATGTGGAAGCCACAGCCCTAGTTGAATGAGCCGTAATTCTTTCAGGAGGCTGCTGTCCAGCAGTCTCATATGCCAGGCGGATGATACTCCTCAGCCAAAAAGAAAGAGAGGTAGCCGTAGCTTTCTGACCCCTACGCTTTCCAGAATAAACAATGAATAATGAAGATGATTGATGGAAATCCTTAGTCGTCTGTAAGTAAAACTTCAAGGCACAGACCATGTCCAGGTTATGTAACAGACGCTCCTTCTTAGAAAAAGGATTAGGACACAAAGAAAGAACAACAATTTCCTGATTAATATTCTTATTCGAAATAACCTTAGGATGAAATCCAGCTTTGGTACGCAAAACCACCTTATCAGAATGGAATATAAGATAAGGCGAATCACATTGTAACGCTGAAAGCTCAGAAACTGTATGAGCAGAAGAAACAGCAACTAAAAACAAAACTTTCCAAGATAATAATTTAATATCTATGGAATGCATGGGTTCAAACTGAACCCCTTGAAGAACTCTAAGAACTAAATTCAAACACCAGGGAGGAGTAATTGGTCTAAATACAGGCTTAATTCTTGTTAGAGCCTGACAAAAAGACTGAACATCTGGCACATCTGCCAAACGTTTGTGAAGCAAAATTGACAAAGCAGAAATCTGTCCCTTTAAGGAACTTGCTGATAACCCTTTCTCCAATCCTTCTTGGAGAAAAGACAGAATCCTGGGAATCCTAACTTTACTCCATGAGTAACCCTTGGATTCACACCAATAAAGATATTTACGCCATATCGTATGATAGATTTTTCTAGTGGCAGGCTTACATGCCTGTATCAAAGTATCAATGACTGAATCAGAGAATCCCTGCTTAAATAAAATCAAGCGTTCAATCTCTAAGCAGTCAGCTGCAGAGAATTTAGATTTGGATGTTGGAAAGGTCCTTGAATGAGAAGGTCCTGTCTCAAAGGAAGTTTCCACAGTGGCAGAGAGGACATGTCCACTAGATCTGCATACCAAGTCCTGCGTGGCCACGCAGGCGCTATCAGGATTACTGAAGCTCTCTCCTGTTTGATCCGAGCAATCACGCGTGGAAGGAGAGGAAACGGTGGAAACACATAAGCTAGGCTGAACGACCAAGGCACTGCCAAGGCATCTATCAGTTCGGCCTGAGGATCCCTCGACTTGGATCCGTAACGTGGAAGCTTGGTATTCTGGTGAGATGCCATCAGATTCAATTCCGGTCTGCCCCATTGTCGGATCAAAGAGGCAAACACCTCCGGATGGAGTTCCCATTCCCCCTGATGAAAAGTCTGACGACTTAGAAAATCTGCTTCCCAGTTCTCTACTCCTGGGATGTAGATTGCCGACAGATAACAAGAGTGGGCCTCCGCCCATCGGATTATCTTGGATACTTCTATCATCGCTAAGGAACTCCTTGTTCCCCCCTGATGATTGATATAAGCCACAGTCATGATATTGTCCAACTGGAATCTGATGAATTTGGCTGAAGCCAACTGAGGTCATGCCTGAAGCGCATTGAATATTGCTCTCAGTTCCAGAATATTGATTGGAAGTAGAGACTCCACCTGAGTCCAAACACCCTGAGCCCTCAGGGAATTCCAGACTGCACCCCAGCCCAGAAGACTGGCGTCCGTTGTCACTATCACCCACAAGGGTCTGCGGAAACACGTCCCCTGGGACAGATGATCCGGCGACAACCACCATAGAAGAGAGTCTCTGGTCTCTTGATCCAGATTTATCTGGAGGAGATAAATTCGCATAGTACCCATTCCACTGTCCGAGCATGCACAGCTGCAGTGGTCTGAGATGAAAGCGAGCAAACGTAATGATGTCCATTGCCGCTACCATTAATCCAATTACCTCCATACACTGAGCCACTGATGGCCGAGGAATGGACTGAAGTGCTCGGCAAGTATTTAGAATCTTTGATTTTCTGACCTCCTTCAGAAATATCTTCATGTCTACCAAGTCTATCAGAGTTCCTAAGAAGGGAACCCTTGTCCGTGGAACTAGTGAACTCTTTTCCACGTTCACCTTCCAACCGTGAGTTCTCAGAAAGGACAACACTGTGTTCGTGTGAGATTTTGTCAAATGATAAGTTGACACCTTAATCAAAATATCTTCTAGATAAGGCGCCACTGCTATGCCTCGCGATCTGAGAACCGCCAGAAGGGACCCTAGAACCTTTGTGAAGATCCTGGGTGCTGTGGCCAACCCGAAGGGAAGAGCCACGAACTGAAAATGTTTGTCCAGGAAGGCAAACCTTAGGAACTGATGATGATCCTTGTGAATAGAGATATGAAGGTATTCATCCTTCAAGTCCACGGTAGTTATATATTGACCCTCCTGAATCATTGGTAAGATTGTTTGTATAGTCTCCATCTTGAACAATGGGACTCTGAGAAACTTGTTTAGACACTTGAGATCTAAAATGGGTCTGAAAGTTCCCTCTTTTTGGGAACCACGAAAAGATTTGAGTAAAACCCCTGTCCCTGTTCCTGTTTTGGAACAGGACAAATTACTCCCATGGTAGAGAGGTCTTTTACACAGTGCAAGAATGCCTCTCTTTTTATCTGGTCTATAGACAATCGTGAAAGATGAAATCTCCCTCTTGGGAAAAAATCCTTGAATTCCAGTTGATACCCGTGGGTCACGATTTCCAATGCCCAGGGGTCCTGAACATCTCTTGCCCAAGCCTGGTCAAAGAAAGAAAGTCTGCACCCTACTAGATCCGGTCCCGGATCGGGGGCCGCCCCTTCATGCTGTCTTTGTAGCAGCAGCGGGCTTCTTGGAGCGGGGGTTCCACAATGGCTTCTAAACACATAGAGCAATTAGTATGCTCAATGTCAGACATGTTGAACAGACTAGCAATAACCACAATAGTTGTTAAACATTTTATTTATTGATTTCATCAATTTTTAAAAAAATGTGTACTGCGTCTTTAAGAAATAAAAAAAGTGCACAATTTTTCCTAAACTGCTTAAAACGTTAAATAACGCAATACAATTAAATACACATATTCAATGTGGCCAAAAATGATTGCACCCTAAGAGCAAAGGGAGAATTTAACCTCTAAAAGACATTTATCACGGTGACTTCCGGTGGGCGGGCGAAGTGAACGGACGCAAGGGAAAGAGCTCCGGGTCCGTTCACGGCCGAAAACGGATTAAAACTAGCCCGATAAAGTACCAGACATCCTTGGCAGCGATAAAAGGTCTGCCTGGAGCCCAGTCGGCGAGGAGCCTGTCATCTGGCTCCCCCACCGGGAAAGCAGTGAAAGAAGTGGGAAGAGAGGAGTGACGGCGGTGTCAGCGGAGGTGGCCACCATTAAAACAAAACGCAACACAGCGAGGCAGCGAGCCTGACAGAGAAGAAGGGAAGACCCAAGGAAAAGCAGCAGCATGGAGAAAAGGAGGGTGAGATATTCTAGGGCGGGAAACCGCCATATTGCCCTGCATGAGAAAGTGACACGCAACACACGCAGAGCAACAATCCACCTCACGGGCCACATAGAGAGAGGGGGTTCTGACGATATATAGAACACAGGGTGCTGAACTCAAAACCAGCAATCCTCACGCTACACAGAGAATACAAGAAAGAGCAGGCTGGGGACATAACACCCTGACACAGGAAAAACCTTCTTCACAGCTGAACAAGTCAAAGTGGTGCCCAAGACAGGGGATAACTGTGGATCACATGTATATCTAGCACGATCTCTCAAGTTGTTATTAGGGAGAATACTGTAATAGCCCCAGGACAAAGCATTTACAAAAGAAAGGGAGAGATCCTCCCCTCCATATGGACTACTTACAGTTCTGAGATAAGCTGAAGTTTACTACATAAATGAAGGGCTAGATCACAAGCATCTCCAACCCCCGACTCACCCACCGCTATTCATCCTCCATATAACTCTTAACAGACAGGGGCCCAGCTACCCCTTTTTCATAGCCGATACTCATTGGAGAGAGAGAACTTTTACAGCAAACAAGCACAGCCAGAGATAGCTACTGCGATCCACAAGACCTGCATGCAAAAATACTACCACTCCTACGTTACAAAAAGAGACGCCATGGCAGGCAGGCAAAAACAAGCAGACAAGAATTAAAACCAGGTAGAGGCACAACAGGCCCTAGGGCCTGCAGAAGACATACTCCCTATGAGCTCCCAAGATACACACCGATAGTAACACAGATTTCAGCATTGTTCCTGCCAAAGATTGATCTGTTGCAAACGGGTATGGACTCCCTTACAGAGGAAGTTAAATCCTTCAATGGTAGATTGACAAGCGTTGAGCAGAAAGTGGCAGAAGGGGAAACACGCCGTAGAGAAACCGAATCCCATGTACACTCGCTACAGCAGCAAAATGAAAGGTTGTGGGCCAAAATCGATGACCTCGAAAATAGGTCGCGAAGAAACAACCTCAGGATGGTGGGAGTTCCGGAGTCAGTGCCTGGAACGCAATTAGTTGGAGTTTGCTGAGACAATCTTACCAAGCTTATTGAACATCCCAAAGGAATCCCTGCCATGCACGGTAGAAAGAGCCCACAGAGTGGGAGACCAAAGAAGACAAGGAGATAATAACAATCCACAACCACGCCAAGTTATGGTGAAATATCTCAACTTCAAGGATAAGATCTTAATCCTACAAGCATACAGGAAGACTGCCGCATTGGAATACGAAGGAAAGAGAATCTTGCTGTTTCAAGACTATTCGGCGACAGTGGCAGCTAAAAGGAGAGAGTTCTCACCATACTGCAAACAGCTCAGTGAACAGGGCAGAACAGCTGCCTTGCTGTTCCCAGAGAGGCTGAGACTGCACACAGAAAAAAGTCCGATGTTTTTTGAGTCTCCAACTCAGCTCAAGCTTTATCTCCAGAGAGAAAGAGGAAGGCGGCAGGCTGCAGCTGATGAGGACGCTGTATCCTGACCTAAAATCAAGGCTGGGCCTGAGAATATAAGCCATACTTGGGACACTGAAAGTTTATGGACATAACCATGGACATATGTATCCTTATAAAGTGAGGGGGGGGGATTGCACAAATAAAAAGTTATATTTGCACTCCTTAGTTAAGCTCCTGAAAAAGGAAATAATCTATAATCTGAAGTTTACAGTT
Source organism: Bombina bombina (assembly GCF_027579735.1). Lineage (NCBI taxonomy): Eukaryota > Metazoa > Chordata > Amphibia > Anura > Bombinatoridae > Bombina > Bombina bombina. The sequence goes on from NC_069502.1 coordinate 767,356,139, forward strand.
CATAAGTTATATAAGTTCTAAATCATAATTCGAAATTGTTGGTATTGATTTGTATGTATATGTATGCATTTTGTATTGTACGCTGATTAGCCGTTGTTACAAGATAAAAGGCAGAGGGAGCTCCAGACAAACAGCCAATAATCGCAAATTTTCCCAGATAGAGTAGAGAGAGGGCTGTGCACCGATAGCTGTGATTTCACGCTATAGGGTACAGCTCCTAGTGAAGAGACTAGATTACAGGTAAAAACCAAGACCTACGGAAGCTAGCCTACCTGCTTAAATCACTCCAATACTGCATAAAATAAACTTGTGTCTTGTCTGTTCTGTGCATCAACTACTTTAGAGCCGTCTCTCCTTCCGGAAGCCGCTTCAGGGGACAAGGGCAGAAGATCAGCAAAAGCATAACGCCAAAGACTATAGGACAGCCGAACAAACACTGTAAGGTACCCCTTTCACGACACACACACGGCAGGCATTGGTTCACACTCACAGAATCCACACAAGTCACGTCCACAGGTTAAGATAACATGAAGCTCATTACATGGAACGTGGGGGGGATCACATCTCCGATTAAAAGGAAGGCTATTTTAAGGCACTTGAACATTAAAAGATCAGACATAGCGATTCTAGAGGAGACCCATCTCTCGCAAAAAGAGCATCAGAAACTAAAACAGGGATGGGTAGGGGAGGTCCTGTACACCCCGTATGAGGGGAAGAGAGCCAGGGGAGTGGCGATACTTATTCTTAAAGGCCTAGACTACTCCATTTTGCAAACAGTAGCGGATACAGAGGGGAGGTACCTCATAGTTAAAATCAAAATAGGCAGTGTACATATGGTATTGTGTGGAGTATATGGACCACACACAGAGAAGAAATCATTCTTACATGGACTCCAGACTAAACTCATACAATTCTCAGACCTTCCCATGGTGATAGGAGGGGACTACAATATTGCTCCACACACTCCAGCAGATAGGTTCGGTAACCCACAATACCCCACAAGACAAAAGGTACAGTGGCAGGGCTCTAAAAGGGAAACACGCATGCTCAACCACTTTAAGACCTCATTGGCTTTGGTGGACATCTGGAGGAGCAGGAACCCAGAAGCCAGGGACTACACGTGTTTGCACCCAACTAAAACGACACTATCCGTATAGACTATTTTTTGGTCACTAACTCCCTATGCTCACGCATCACGGATGTCAAGATAGACCCAATAACTATCTCAGACCATGCACCGGTCTCGCTCCTCATAGACACAGACATCCCTCACAGACAGACGTGTAGATGGAAATTCCCTTCACATCTTTACCATGACTTAAACCTACACAAACACCTACTGGGGGAATGGTTAGTGTATAAAGAACTAAATGAACAACACATCAATGAAATATCCTTATTTTGGGAATCGGCGAAGGCGGTGCTAAGAGGGGTGGTCACGGCATATTCAGCTAAGGTGCAGAAACAGCGTAGATTGCGAGGGGGCCTACTGTTAAGTCAGATATTAAACGCTAGAAATCGGTACCTGAGGAACCCCACAGAACAAAACAGGCTCAGGTACAGGGAGGTTAAAGGACTAAGAGATTCATATCTCATACAGACCTCGATTTCAGCCCAGAACCGGTCCCAGGCAAAATATTATCGCTATGGGAACCGCACAGGGAAACTGCTAGCTCGAATCACTAAGCTAGATAGAAAGTCAAACACAATAACAGCGATCCAAGGTAAAGACGGCATACTCACAACAGACACAGATATACAAAAAACATTCCAAGATTTTTACTCGAAATTATATGAATCCCAAGAGATAAGCCTAGACAATAAAGCAAAGTTCTGGGAAACTCTGACACTCCCAAGGGTAGACGAAGACAAACTGCAAGGATTGAATGCTCGCATTCAACCCTCGGAGATAAGTAAGGTAATTGACTCACTCCCACTAGAGAAAGCTCCGGGACCTGATGGTCTACCCGGAGAATTTTACAAAATGATCAAAACAGAGGCGGTGGAAACACTAACACTGCTATTCAATGCCATTCTAGAAGGGAAAGCAGATTTGTCAAACAGATTCACTGAGGCCAACATCACAGTGCTCCCGAAACCAGATAGAGACCCTCTCTTGGCCCAGTCCTATAGGCCGATATCCCTCCTCAACTCGGACTATAAAATATTTACCAAACTACTTGCAAATAGATTAGCAGAACTACTTCCTCAGCTAGTACATGAAGACCAAACAGGGTTTGTAAAGGGTAGATCAGCAGTTAAAAATATGAGGAAATTACAGCTAATGCTTACACACTATTGGAAACAGGGAAGAGACAAAAAAATCTCTGGTAAGGAAGAGGCCTGCTTGATACTAGTAGACGCCGAGAAGGCATTTGATAAGATACTGTGGGATCACCTATTTACCACTATGGGGAGATTTGGGATACAGGGACCCTTCATGACAGCCATTAAAACCATTTATAGTAATCCCCAAGCGGCCATCCTTGTTAATGGGACACCTTCCAAGACATTCACTCTTAAGAGAGGCACGAGGCAGGGATGCCCTCTGTCCCCGCTTCTATTCGACCTAGCACTGGAGCCATTGGCCATTAAGTTGAGAGGGGAGGCGGCGGGACTGGAGATAGGAGGGGAAGCTAACCATCTATAATTATTTGCCGATGACATGGTGCTTTATGTCAGAGACCCTAGGCGAAACATCCCCACCATAACCAAAATTATTTCGGAATTCGGAGAGATCTCTGGCTATAAGATAAACAAAGAAAAATCGGAATTGCTCTGGCTATTAAACAGGCTTCCGGATACACCCCTAGAAGATAATTTTAAAGTAATCACTCACACTTTTAAATATTTGGGTATCACACTGTCCAGGGATCCAAGCCAATGGTATGGATTAAATCACAAACCGTTATTGAAGGCCCTGAAGCGAATGCTAGAGACCTGGCATCCGCTGCCAGTCTCCATGTCAGGAAGGGTAGGGCTGATCAAAATGATCCTATTCCCCAAGTTGCTATATACCCTGCAGATGCTCCCAGAACTATTGCACAAACAAGATCTCAGGACATTGAATAAAGGAATATTACATTTTATCTGGAGGGGGAAAAAACATAGAATAAATTATCAAAAGATGACATGCAGGCCGGAGGTTGGGGGCTTGGGGCTACCAAACATAGAACACTATAATTGGGCGGCAGTTACCAAATATGTTATGGATTGGCTGACAGATGGGGGGCGTTTCACTAATAGCAAGCTAGAGGAAGAATATATTAAACCATGGTCGCTCAAAATGCTACCGCACATGACTCGAACGCAAGTAGATGCCATACTGGGGAAGGAACCACTGTTCAGTGGCCCTATAGGGGCCTGGAGAAGGGTGTGCGGATCCCTTGGGATCTCACCGCACCACACAGTATTCTTACCGCTGGGGGGTAATCCAGACTTCCCAGCTGGGTTCACCACGAAACCATTCAAACTATGGGGAGACCGGGGGGTGACATCCCTTAAACACATCCTTTCTGCGGACGGAGTGACAATCAAACCGTTTGGAGAACTACAAAGAGAGTATGGCTTACCCAATACCCATCACTTTGCTTATTTCCAAGCGAGACACTATGTGCAGAATCTGTTGAGATCTGGAAAGATGCCAGACAAGGATTGCGACGTTTATAAACTATTGACACTAACACAGGGGGGGCTGACATCCATTTCTCACACATATGTAGTCCTGCAAAAAAAAGCAAACAACGCAAATTTGACCCACCTACAGAACACTTGGACTACGCTAATGGGAAAGGAACTCACTGATACTTGTATTGGGCAGAGTTTCACAAAGGTGAGAGAGGCCACACTATCAAACGAAATAAGGGAATCTCATATTAAAGTGCTCCACAACGCATACATCACACCTAAACTATTCCATAAATGGAAGCATGACACATCAGGCCTATGCCCAAAGTGCTCGAATGCCAACCCAAACATTTTACACATGATGTGTCAATGCCCAAGATTGGCAAAATTTTGGGGGATGACACGGAGATGGCTGGAGAGGAGTACCGGGGAAAAGGTTAGCTTGACACCTGAAATGGTGATACTCCTACATACACAAGACAAGATCCAAAAGCACAGCAACTACATACACAATGTAATCTTACACGCCAGGAAACTGATTCTCCAACAATGGCTGGCACAGACACCACCTCACATAACCCAACTCAAGGAAGGATTGAGAAAACAGATGATATGTGAACAAATAGACACTCAGGGAGACATCACAAGGAGAACAAAGAAGTTCATGACCAAATGGGAACCACTCATTAACACACTAGATATCCACCATCAGAAACAGGTCATTTATCCTTTTAAGGATACGGAATACATATTAAATGCACAATTGAGAGGACAATGGAACATTTTCACATAGTATCAAATCAGCTAAGAGAGGCTAAGGATAGCCCTTAGAGGAGGGAGATGGGAGAGCTCTGGGGGCGGTGCCTGGAGGAGAGACGGCTTGCAATATTCTGAGAGAGCAATGAAAGAACACAGACTAAGGGACAGGAGAGAGGGGAAGGTAAAATGAAGAAAGTTTTAACATTATGGAACTTCCAGTACAAATATCTCCGCAGCAGAGAGAGAGGATTGGAGAGGAAGGAGCTTAGTGAGCCACACAGTTTACCCCACAATTTAGGGTCTGGTTGGTAGTGAGGGAGAGGCAGGAGGTGAGGGAGAAAGGAGAGAATAAAAGGAAAAAAACCCAGTGTGACCAAAGTGATGAAAATTATGGATATACTGTTATGCTGAAAGTTTGTGTAACTATTGTTTTCTTGTGATCAATGTTTATGGTTGATTTGTCACTGAAAGTTGCACTGGAATGAATAAATAAAGTATATAAAAAAAAAAGACATTTATCACAGTAATGCTGCAGCCATACTTATATTTGTAATCAAACCAAATAAAAAAACGTTAAGATGCCTCTCCCAGTGTCCCTTTGTATATTGCTTCAGCCCAGTACTACGTCAATGAAAGAAATAAACACAGGATTTTCAGTAATACCCTTTGTGTATAGGTCTACTTCTTACCCCTTCACTTGCAGGGAAAAATGTCAGCCAGTTCTGATATACCAAGTCTCCTCAGAAATAAAAGACTGAACATACCTCATTGCTTGTAGCATGAAACCGTTCTCCACACTGAAGATTTCTCTCGCAATACCTTCAGAAGCTCTGTGGGAACCAACATGGATCTTAGTTACATCTGCTAAGATCATCAACCTCAGGGCAGAAATCTTCTTCCATATCTCCCTGAGGAAAATAGTACTCACCGGTACCATTTAAAATAAAAAACTTCTTGATTGAAGAAACTAAAACTAACACCTCACTTTACCTCTTCCTATTACTAACACAGGCAAAGAAGGGGGTGGAGGGAAGGGAGGAGCTATATATACAGCTCTGCTGTGGTGCTCTTTGCCACTTCCTGTTAGCAGGAGGTTAATATCCCACAAGTAAGGATGAAATCCATGGACTCGTCTTATCTTGTAGAAGAAAATACACTTTTTCATATTTTATGCGCTATTTTGTAAACCTGATGATACATACACATAGAATATTGGTATATTTTGAATCTGCTAGGTCTGCTGAAAAACACAATATATACGGCTAGATTTAGAGTTTTGTCGTTAACGACCCGCGTAGCCAACGCTGGCTTTTTTTTCCCCGCACCTTTTAAATACCGCTGGTATTTAGAGTTCACAGAAGGGCTGCGTTAGGCTCCAAAAGGGGGCGTAGAGCATAATTTACTGCCACTGCAACTCTAAATACCAGCGGTGCTTACGGACGCGCCCAGCTTCAAAAACGTGCTCGTGCACAATTCCCCCATAGGAAGCAATGGGGCAGTTTGAGCTGAAAAAAACCTAACACCTGCAAAAAAGCAGCGTTCAGCTCCTAACGCAGCCCCATTGTTTCCTATGGGGAAACACTTCCTAAGTCTGCACCTAACACCCTAACATGTACCCCGAGTCTAAACACCCCTAACCTTACACTTATTAACCCTTAATCTGCCGCCCCCGCTATCGCTGACCCCTGCATATTATTATTAACCCCTATTCTGCCGCTCCGTACACCGCCGCCACCTACGTTATCCTTATGTACCCCTAATCTGCTGCCCCTAACATCGCCGACCCCTATATTATATTTATTAACCCCTAATCTGCCCCCCCTTCAACGTCGCCGACACCTACCTACACTTATTAACCCCTAATCTGCCGACCGGACCTCGCCGCTACTATAATAAAGTTATTAACCCCTAATCCGCCTCACTCCCACCTCAATAACCCTATAATAAATAGTATTAACCCCTAATCTGCCCTCCCTAACATCACCGACACCTAACTTCAAGTATTAACCCCTAATCTGCTGACCGGACCTCACCGCTACTATAATAAATGTATTAACCCCTAAAGCTAAGTCTAACCCTAACCCTAACACCCCCCTAAGTTAAATATAATTTTATTCTAACAAAATAAATTAACACTTATTAAATAAATTATTCCTATTAAAAGCTAAATACCTGTAAAATAAATCCTAATATAGCTACAATATAAATTATAATTATATTGTAGCTATTTTAGGATTAATATTTATTTTACAGGCAACTTTGTATTTATTTTAACCAGGTACAATAGCTATTAAATAGTTAATAACTATTTAATAGCTACCTAGTTAAAATAATTACAAAATGACCTGTAAAATAAATCCTAACCTAAGTTACAATTAAACCTAACACTACACTATCAATAAATTAATTAAATACAATACCTACAAATAAATACAATTAAATAAACTAAACTAAAGTACAAAAATAAAAAAGAACTAAGTTACAAAAAATAAAAAAATATTTACAAACATTAGAAAAATATTACAACAATTTTAAACTAATTACACCTACTCTAAGCCCCCTAATAAAATAACAAAGCCCCCCAAAATAAAAAAAATGCCCTACCCTATTCTAAAATTAAAATAGAAAAGCTCTTTTACCTTACCAGCCCTTAAAAGGGCCTTTTGCGGGGCATGCCCCAAAGAATTCAGCTCTTTTGCCTGGAAAAAAAAACATACAATAACCCCCCCCCCCAACATTACAACCCACCACCCACATACCCCTAATCTAACCCAAACCCCCTTAAATAAACCTAACACTAAGCCCCTGAAGATCTTCCTACCTTATCTTCACCACACCGGGTATCACCGATCGGTCCAGGCTCCGATGTCTTGATCCAAGCCCAAGCGGGGGGCTGAAGACGTCCATCCTCCGGCTGAAGTCTTGATCCAAGCGGCGAAGAAGTCCATCTTCGGGCAGAAGTCTTCATCCTATCCGGGCAGAAGAGGAGATCCGGACCGGCAAACATCTTCATCCAAGCGGCATCGTCTAATGTTCTTCCATCCGATGACGAGCGGCTCCATCTTCAAGACCTCCGGCGCGGATCCATCCTCTTCTTCCGACGACTAGACGACGAATGAAGGTTCCTTTAAGGGACGTCATCCAAGATGGCGTCCCTCGAATTCCGATTGGCTGATAGGATTCTATCAGCCAATCGGAATTAAGGTAGGAAAATTCTGATTGGCTGATGGAATCAGGCAATCAGATTCAAGTTCAATCCGATTGGCTGATCCAATCAGATTGTTGAGCTTGCGTTCTATTGGCTGTTCCGATCAGCCAATAGAATGTGAGCTCAATCTGATTGGCTGATCCAATCAGCCAATCGGATTGAACTTGAATCTGATTGGCTGATTCCATCAGCCAATCAGAATTTTCCTACCTTAATTCCGATTGGCTGATAGAATCCTATCAGCCAATCGGAATTCGAGGGACGCCATCTTGGATGACGTCCATTAAAGGAACCTTCATTCGTCGTCTAGTCGACGGAAGAAGAGGATGGATCCGCGCCGGAGGTCTTGAAGATGGAGCCGCTCGTCGTCGGATGGAAGAACATAGAAGATGCCGCTTGGATGAAGATGTTTGCCGGTCCGGATCTCCTCTTCTGCCCGGATAGGATGAAGACTTCTGCCCGAAGATGGACTTCTTCAGCCGCCACTTGGATCAAGACTTCAGCCTGAGGATGGACGTCTTCAGCCCCCCGCTTGGGCTTGGATCAAGACATTGGAGCCTGGACCGATCAGTGATACCGGGTGTGGTGAAGATAAGGTAGGAAGATCTTCAGGGGCTTAGTGTTAGGTTTATTTAAGGGGGGTTTGAGTTAGATTAGGGGTATGTGGGTGGTGGGTTGTAATGTTGGGGGGGTATTGTATGTTTTTTTTTTCCAGACAAAAGAGCTGAATTCTTTGGGGCATGCCCCGCAAAAGGCCCTTTTAAGGGCTGGTAAGGTAAAAGAACTTTTCTATTTTGATTTTAGAATCGGGTAGGGTATTTTTTTATTTTGGGGGGCTTTGTTATTTTATTAGGGGGCTTAGAGTAGGTGTAATTAGTTTAAAATTGTTGTAATATTTTTCTAATGTTTGTAAATATTTTTTTATTTTTTGTAACTTAGTTCTTTTTTATTTTTTGTACTTTAGTTAGTTTATTTAATTGTATTTATTTGTAGGTATTGCATTTAATTAATTTATTGATAGTGTAATGTTAGGTTTAATTGTAACTTAGGTTAGGATTTATTTTACAGGTCATTTTGTAATTATTTTAACTGGGTAGCTATTAAATAGTTCTTAACTATTTAATAGCTATTGTACCTGGTTAAAATAAATACAAAGTTGCCTGTAAAATAAATATTAATCCTAAAATAGCTACAATATAATTATAATTTATATTGTAGCTATATTAGGATTTATTTTACAGGTAAGTATTTAGCTTTAAATAGGAATAATTTATTTAATAAGAGTTAATTTATTTCGTTAGAATAAAATTATATTTAATTTAGGGGGGTGTTAGGGTTAGGATTAGACTTAGCTTTAGGGGTTAATACATTTATTATAGTAGCGGTGAGGTCCGGTCGGCAGATTAGGGGTTAATACTTGAAGTTAGGTGTCGGTGATGTTAGGGAGGGCAGATTAGGGGTTAATACTATTTATTATAGGGTTATTGAGGCGGGAGTGAGGCGGATTAGGGGTTAATACATTTATTAGAGTAGCGGTGAGGTCCGGTCGGCAGATTAGGGGTTAATAATTGTAGGTAGGTGGAGGCGACATTGGGGACGGCAGATTAGGGGTTAATAAATATAATATAGGGGTCGGCGGTGTTAGGGGCAGCAGATTAGGGGTACATAGGGATAATGTAGGTTGCGGCGGTGTGCGGTCGGCAGATTAGGGGTTAAAAAAATTTAATAGAGTGGCGGCGATGTGGGGGGCCTCGGTTTAGGGGTACATAGGTAGTTTATGGGTGTTAGTGTACTTTAGAGCACAGTAGTTAAGAGTTTTATGAACCGGCGTTAGCCCAAAAAGCTCTTAACTCCTGACTTTTTTCTGCGGCTGGAGTTTTGTCGTTAGATTTCTAACGCTCACTTCAGCCACAACTCTAAATACCGGCGTTAGAAAGATCCCATTGAAAAGATAGGATACGCAAATGGCGTAGTGGGATCTGCGGTATGGAAAAGTCGCGGCTGCAAAGTGAGCGTTAGACCCTTTCCTGACTGACTCTAAATACCAGCGGGCGGTAAAAACCAGCGTTAGGAGCCCCTAACGCTGGTTTTGACGGCTAATGCCAAACTCTAAATCTAGGCGATAGTTTGTATAGTTTATTCACACAACCTTTACTTCTAAAACTGTTTAAACGTGAACTGCAACAAAAAGCTCAAAACCAGCTTAGCACACAGGTGGGAAATGGCTTAGCAGCCAAAGGGTTAAACATCTGATTTTATTTATGTTAAAACATTGATCAGATCTTTACTAATGTGCGATATTGCGGATCATGTCCGCTGCACATCGATAAATGCCGACAGCATACGCTGTCGGCATTTATCATTGCACCAGCAGTTCCTGTTAACTGCTGGTGCAATGCCGCCCCCTGCAGATTCCGCCAGCAGGGGGTGTCAATGAACCCGATCATTTCCGCCTCAGAGCAGGTTGACAGGTTATGGAACAGCGGTCTTTAGGCTCCCCAGAAACACAGAGCTTGATAAATATGCCCCATGGTGTGTTTAGCAGACATAATTAGAGATGGAAAAAGGGGAATATTTAGTGTTTGATAAATAAATCTACATCCATACAAGAATTCGAACCAGAGGTGTTTAAACTGAAAATAAACTGTCTGGTGTTTAAACTGAAAATAAAAGATACCTCTTTTCATTCAATTTCTCCTCCCTCTCCAAATCTACACTATATCTCCCTAAAACGTGTGGCAGTTTAGGAGTCCCTTGTCTAATAAAATATAGAAGAGTGTTGATTCTCCAAAGAATAGTTAACTGGTATAAAAATATAACTCACAAAGAATAAGTACATTCTTATCCTTATATAATAGGAGAGGTGTTTAATACTTTGAATACCACCCTTAACTTTAACAATCCCATCTCCACATTGCCTTCCCCACACCTATCCTCACTGAAGATTCATTACCATTTTTTGAACATCTCAGATATGATGCAACTCCCTTAATTAATGCTTTACCATTTCACATTACATTAAAGGGGGACAACCTAAAAAGCAAAGCAGAGTTATCTAGTTACGACTCTGGAATATTCACAAATTGGTTCCTCCACTTTTAACTCCAACATATTTTCTCTACATACACTTATAGAAATAATTTAATCAGAGACTTCCATTTGAAACCCTATGCTGTGGGGAGTTCCACAGTCCGAGGCACATTATCATTGTTGTATAAATTATTAATATCCCATTTACCTTCTAAAATGCTTCAATACACTAATGTTTCGTCTCAGGATCTTATGTCAAAGAGGAATGGAAAACAATCTTTCAATGCACTGCTAAGGCCTTTATCTCAGCAAATATCTTAGAAACCAATATAACATTTTGAAGAGATGGGTCCTCCACAGAGACGTAAAATGATCTTTCCTAACTCTACCAATAGATGTTGGAGATATTGTGGAGAAAGGGGCACATTTATACATATTTGGTGGTCTTGCCCAATCCTTTTGACTTTTTGGTCATTGGTGATGACTGAAATTAATGATTTCCTTTCCACTCATATACCTTTCAACTCCTCTATTGCTCTCCTTCATAAGCCTATCCCTAAACTTGCTAAATCTTATAAATTATAATTGTAAATTGTTCATTCTTTTAAATAGCGCCAAAAAGGTAATTCTCAGACACTGGAAATAAATACTGTCCCTTCTATTTTGGAATGGCGCTCTCAGATACGCTCAACATTTACACTGGAAAAGTACAACTCAGATGCAAAAGATGTCTTAATCTTTATTGTTTGTTTGTTTTCTTTCTTGTTTGTTAACCTTCTTATGTTTTATAACTCCAACAGTTACTCATCATCTGTCTTTCTGCACTAATGGGCATATTCTGCCTGCACTATTTTAAATCCTTATACTTAACAATTTCACCTATAGACTATATTGGACAGTTACATTTTGCATAGTGCTACTATTTCATTGGTGGTCATTTCTCAGTATAAAATCAATTTTCATTACATGTCTGTACTGTATTGGAGAGTTATTTAATAAAAATATTTTAAAAAAACACAGCAAGATTACAAGTTTCACGTTATGGCATCTACTTATCAAGCCGTCAAATTACTTGCATTCGACGGTACCAATACGCTTGCCTAACTTCGCTGCCGCGGACCTGAATACTGTCACGCTCTGCTTCCATCTTTCGGGTTTCCGACTCTTCTGTCTTTGTGCTTAGTTGCCTAGCAACGTCTCGCACAATCGGAGCCGTCCCACACTGCTGGGCACTCAGATGAATAGCAATGACAGTGTGTACAATTAAAAATTTGATTATTTTGTTATTGGATGCAATATGCATGTGACATCACTATGTCATCAGTGAGTAGTGCTTGCAAACCATGTCAATTTATAATTAAATTTAAAGACATAATTACTAATTTATATGTTCCTGCTGCATGATATAGAAAGGTGGGCAGTAGTGTATTTGAAAATTAATAGGATAATCTATTTTATCAGGACCAATGTGTAGACTGTATTGTTATAATATGTATTTGATCATATGACATACTTCCATAATATCCAATTAGTGGACTATCATAAGTCAATACACGAGCATGTGTCTAAAATGACTATGTTGTGCAAATTAAATAACACACTCTAGATGGGATATAATGACAAGTACATCACATAAGAGATGGGCCTCTATGGCTTTTCAATATGATATGCATCTATGTGTACTGATATATATTATCAAAAAGATATATTTACTTTTTTTAAATAATTAACATGAACCCATTATGGGGAACTTGCAACATATGCTTTTTAATGTATGGATCAAACGTTCAAAATAATGTACCAATGATCAAACATTAGGGTTTCAAGGATCAATTTCAACAAAAGCAAAATTTTAATTAATTCAAATCAATTAAGAAATTTAAACATGGCCATTATTGTGACTTTGTTTAATATTTTGATATAAATAACTAATTACATACAGTATTTCAAAAAATGAGGAATATTTTATGACAATGTATATAATATATTTGTATATAATATAATGTAATTTTTTTGGTATATATTTCAGATGGACCATCCACTTCTGGGAATCACCCTGCCACACCTTCCCAACCTCCCCCCCACCTTGCCCGTCCTTCCCATCTTTGCTGCTCTCCCGTCATTCCCTTCCTGCCCCTCCCCAAGCTGACCCACCTGCCCTTTGCTGCTCTCCCTGTCATTCCCTTCCTGCTCCTACTCAACCTGAGCCACCTGCTCCTGCCCATCCTTACTGTACTCACCATCATGCCCCTGCCCCACCTACCCAGGCCCCACCTGTGCCTGACCCACCTGCCCAGGCCACACCTGCCCAAGCCCCACCTGCCAAAGCCCCACCTTCCCCACCTGGGACTGGCCAACCTTGCCCTATCCATCCTCCCCCCAACCCCTTTACCCTGATCCTCACATTCTTCGGCCTGGTTATCATGTTCTCCTTCCCAGCCACAGATGTAAGTATCCTTCCAAATCAACATTAGACCATACATTCTTAAAGGGACATTATACTGATCTAATTCTTAAAACATTTAATTTTAAATAAAAACTATTTTTCTAAAGACTATTTTTATTTGAATGTAAATGTTTCATATATTTTTTTTTTTTAATATTTATTTATATCCAGCAGTGTACAATATTACAAAAAAAAGGGACATATTCTTTATCATCTGCGCCACGCAGGGCCAAATATCATATACAATACTATTAGACAATTATCCTGCATAATCATATACTTATTAGCAATTCAACAGAGCTTCATCTTTGTACACAATACTGGGTTTTTAATGATTTTTATCCTCAAACTTAACATACTAACTCAACCCCAAAAAAAAAAAAAAAAAATGTAACCAAAAAAAAAAAAAAACCCACCAAGAAAGAAAAAACAACAAACAAAACCAAACAAAAAAAAAAAAAGGGGGGGGAGGGTGATTGTATAATATACCCTTCCTCTCCCCCACATCTCCAGCCCTCACATTAATCCGTTAGATAGGCTACATGCTACCAAATCCCCAGTAAGATCAATTCACTGTCCCTGAATAGATAGATTATATACTCAATCTCATTCGGGGGAAGAGCTTTAATAAATTGGGTCCACTTAGAAAAGAAACTCCTTATATCTTTATCATTTTGTAAATTAGTATCAAGTTGTTCAATGATACACTGCTTTTTTAAACAGTTTTTAACTTCGGTAATACTTGGAGTAGTTTTTATTTTCCATTTTTTTAAGATCAAGTATCTGACCGCTAAAATGACCATATTTATAATTTTATTGTTGTCATGTGTTGGGCCGGGGTTGTCGGCAAGAAAGATTATCCTCCTAGGAGAAAATTTAACAAAAGGAACCTTAACTATATTGTTAAGCCAATATTGTACTTTAAGCCAAAAGTTATGGATTTTTGGGCAGTCCCATATCATATGCAGAAGGCCCAGCCGCCTCAAGTAAACATTTTGGGCATTTATTGAACCCAGTGTTCCTACACTTAAAGCCCTTTTCTGGGGTAAAATAGGTCATATGAAGGAGTCTTACATGCGACTCCCTCCAAGTAGCAGAAAGAGTAACTCGGGAGACCTCATGAATCGAGTACGTGAGAAGGGCTGGGTCTAAGGATTCTTGTCCAAGCATTGAGGACCACTTGGAGTGTAGTTTTTCTATTAAGTCAGGGCCCTTAAATGAAATTAATCTTTGATAGATAAATGAGATTGACCTGAACCCATTTTTGATTAACATTAACCAGTTCTCTACTTCTCCAAGCGACCAATCCCACCCATAATCAGCAGTCTGTTTAAGGGCAAAGTGTCTCACCTGCAGGTACGCAAAAAATTTTTGATTAGGAATATGAAATTCCTGCTTAAGGGAGTCAAATGACCTAATACATCTCCTTTCGAAATCCAGCAATTGTTCAACCCTCTCCAAACCTAGTGTTGCCCAATTGGAAAATAGAGCAGACTGAACTACTGCTGTGAACTGGGAATTGTTCATTATTGGAGTATGTCTTGAGATCTCAGGCTTAATGTGGAGAGAGAGACAAATTTTTCTCCACATGCAGATTGGGTTAAATATAGATCTATTCTTTTTTACTTCGATGGGTATTGTTTTATCATTACAGTGGATCAGGGCTGTTAGTGAGAATGGGTATACTATATTACTCTCTAGTTCTCCATTCGTTATATAATTACTATTAGTAAGCCAGTCTGCTACAATTCGTGCAAGGAATACTTGGTTATATAAACGGAGATCGGGAAGAGATAATCCTCCTAAATTTCTAGGAAGAGTTAGTCTGGCTAGGGACATTCTTGATTTTCTATTTTGCCAAATAAATGTTTTGTAAAACTGTATTAAATGAACTGACATCCTTTGTTTTAAGGAGTAATGGGGTATTCTGGAGAACATATAAGATTTTGGGGAGAAGAGCCATTTTAAAAAGGGCTATGCGCCCCGACAACGAGAGAGGGAGATTCTGCCAATTTTTTAAAGTTTCTTTTATATTGGTTAGAACCGGAAGTACATTTAGAGTATACCAATTGTCAGGATTAGCTGAGATCCAAATACCTAAGTATTTAAATGAGTCCCGAACTATATTAAAAGGAATAGATGTTAGTGAATCCTGAGTTTGTCTAATCCAAAGCATCTCTGATTTCTCAGCATTGACACTATAGCCTGAAAATGCTCCAAACTGTTGAATTATTGCGAGGAGTTTTGGTATATTTCCAGAGGTATTTGATAAATATACGAGCACGTCGTCAGCATATAGGGCAATTTGCAGAGTTTTTTTATTTACCTTAATTCCATCTAACTGTTGCCTAATCTGGATTGCAAGGGGTTCAATAGCTAGATCGAATAGAAGCGGAGAGAGAGGGCAGCCCTGTCTCGTGCCTTTCTCTAGTTTTATGCTCTGTGTATAAAGACCGTTTACTATTATCCTCGTAGAGGCGTATTTATAAAGATTATTGAAAAATCTCAGGAAGTGACCTGTAAGTCTGAATTGTTCTAAAGTATATGATATATGATCATGATGAACCGAATCGAACGCCTTTTCTGCATCAATTGAAATAATTGCCATATCTGGGGTGTCCTCTCCCCCCGCCTCTTGTTGTCCCTCTGTCCTGTAAAAATGCTCTATCGTAAGAAATACCTCTCTTATCTTGGCTGAAGAGTTGCGTTTAAGTAAAAAACCAGCTTGATCTTTATCAATAATAGTAGGAAGAAGAATTTGAAGCCTTTGTGCCAATATTGTTGTTAACAGCTTGTTATCTGTATTAAGGAGTGCTATGGGTCTATAAGATTCTTTTTTAGCTGGGTCTTTACCTTGTTTAATGATAAGAGTGGTATATGAAGCAACAAAATCAGAAGATGGAGTATTGCCTTTTATGTACAAATCATTAAAGAGTGCGGTTAAATGTGTTGTTATTTCAGGCATTAAGATCTTATAGAACTCATTTGGGAGGGCATCTGGTCCGGTAGTTTTATTTAAAGCAAGCTTTTTAATTGAGGCAATTGTTTCTAACTCTGTTATCGGGGCACATAGTTTATCCAGTGATTCCGAAGTTACTTTCGGAAAGGCTATTTTTCCCCAGAATTCCCCACGCTCCCCAACATTGGAGGTCTTAGATGCATATATGGACTATATAGTCTGTAAAGACACTTAATAATTCCTCAGAAGTTTTAAAGTGTTTACCTTTAGACTGTATTGAATTTATCAAAGGGGAGACCCTGTCTCGGCTAACCAGATTCGCAAGTAACTTCCCGGTTTTGCTCCCATAGCGATATCATTTTGCCTGCAGTCTAAGGTCTTTTTGAGATGACTGGTAAAGAAGGAATGAATCCCTCTCCGCTAGAGCAGCTATATATCTTGCCCAATTCTCAGGTAATCGTTGGAGGATATATTGATTATAGGCGTTCGTTACTGCTTTTAGTAATTCCTTTTCTCTTAACTTAAGTTTTCTTGTTCTTGATATATTGTATGCTAGTATTTCCCCTCTAAGGACTGCTTTAGCTGTCTCCCAAAACACAGCAGTTCTATTAATATATTCTCGATTAAATGCTGAATATTCACGGAATTTGGCTATAAGCCAATTCTTGAACTTAATATCCACAGCTAAATAACGGGGAAACCGAAAACTGGTGTTCCTAGGGCACCTAGGGCTTAATTGAAAATAAAGAGAGATCGGGGCATGATCGGAGATCGTGATTGGTGCTATCTCTGCTATAACATTTGACTTAGAGAGCCTATCATCCATTAAAAAAAGATCTATTCGAGATAGAGATTTGTGAGCCCTAGAGTGACATGTATATTCTCTGAGATCCGGATTTTGAAATCTCCAAATATCAGAGACCTTTAGATTATTTGTAATTTTATTAAATAATTTTGTTTCCAGGTTATCTCTTTTAGTTTTTATAACATAGGGATTCTGCCTCAATCTATCTAGCGGGTGTTTTGGAGCCATATTAAAATCGCCGCCTATAATTAGGTAGCCTTCTGCACACAACATGAGCCTGTTTTGAAGAGTATCCCAAAAGAGAGGATTAAGAACATTTGGAGCATAGAGATTACAAAATGTGTACAAAATTTTTTCTATTTTAATTTTTGCGATTATATATCTCCCTTCGTGATCTGTATCTACGTGTATAACCTCGTATAAGAGTTTTTTTCCCAGGAGAATCGCTACTCCGCTCTTTCTCTTTAGCGAAGAGGAAAATAAAATTTCCTTAACCCAAGAAGTTTTCATTTTAAGCACTTCTTCTGATTTTAAGTGCAGAAAGGCTATATCTGCGTGATTTTTTTCTCAGATGGGATAGTATTGTCTTACGCTTAATGGGTGAGGTAAGGCCCCCTATATTCCAAGAGATTAATTTGAGTTTATTATCAGTAGCCATTTAATACTCTAATGTGGAATAAGGGCAAGAGAGGGGGGAAGAGAAAAAAGAAAAAAAAAAAAAAAAAAAAAAAATTTGTTTTTAATCCCATTACCCTGAAAGTACCTTTATTAAACCAACTTACGAATTCTAGCTTTTTCAAAGCATCTGAATTATTTACCTCTATTTTATTGCCCAGTCCACTATATTTATGGGTATTTATCATTGTAGAATTTTCCAGCTTCCTGTGCTGATTCGAAAAAGTATGTTTGACCATCAAGTATCAGTTTCAGTTTTGCAAGGTAGAGTAAGGTTGCCCGAACTCCTTGTTTAATAAAATTTGAACAGAGTGGAGCAAGCTCCCTCCTCTTTGCCGCCGTCTCTACCGAGAAATCCTGAAACATAAGGATTTTTGATTCCCCCAAAAAGATTGGCTGATGCTTACGAAAAGCTTGAAGCATTGTAACTTTGTGCTGAAAGTTTAATACTTTAGCAATTATTGGTCTCGGTCTATTGTTTGTTTTAGTAGGAGTGGATGGACCTAATCTATGAACCCTTTCAATGATAATCTTTGGTGATGACTCTGGAATCTGCAGTAACCGAGGCAGTGTTGCTGTGAGTAGCCTATCTAGATCTTCGAACTGTTTATCCTTTGGCACCCCAATGATTCGTAAGTTGTTTCTTCTGGACCTGTCCTCTATCTCCTCTATCTTACTCTGCATTTTTATAAGAGAGGCTTTTGTGGAGTCTAGGGCAGATTTATAAGTTATGTTAGAGTCTTCAAGGTCAGATATCCTTTGTTCAGCCTCAGAGAGTCTATGAGCAAAATGTCTCACTTCACTGGATAATGATACTATATCCTGTTTAATTTCCTTTCTTAAAATCTCAAATTTGGGAGCTAAGGCTTCTGAAATGCTTGTGACTAGTGTTTGCATGTCTATTGTGTCCGTCATTACGGAGAGATTAGTATGAGGTAGTTGTGCACTTGCTGGGGTTTCTAGAACTGTTTTATTCCTTTTGTCTCTTTGTTTCCCTGACATGACTGAGGGAGAAGTTTTAGAGTGAGGGTGAATGTATTTATCCATAAATTGTGAATTTATTCAGTGCTCAGGACAGGTGAATTGTGAAAAGTGAGAAATACACAAATCAGGGGAAGAAGGAGGGAGGAAAAAGGGTAGGACAAAAAAAAAATGAGGTGAAAATATTATATAATATCTAGTAGTGTATAAAGGAGGTGTTGTGAATAGAGGGGTATCAACCCCCTTAGTGAGTTAGTGTGTAAAAAAAAAAAAAAAAAAAAGTGAAGGAAGTGGGGGTGCTTAAAGTAAGTTCTCTTCGTCATGAAGAGAGATTATTTGTTCAAAGAAGCCCTGAAATGCAGTTTTCAGTATAGTTAAATATTAAATTCTATCTGCCTCTTTCAAAAAGAGAAAAAAAAAAAAAAAACCTTTTGCAGAGAGTAAGGCCTTTAACGCTGGATGGTTTTAAAGAATGGAGGGATCGCTTTTAAATCAGTCAATACAAATTTGTTTAACTTATTAGTTGTTTAAGATTAGTTTTTAACACCAAGAGAAACTATAGACATTTTTTAATAATAATAATTAGATCTTTAAGCAAAATTCCTTTATTCTAATGTTTAAAGTATATATATTTTCTTATATATTTTTTGCTTCTCTAGTCAGGGAAAATTTTCTAAGGGTTTATGTTTAGATAACAAATACCAGAATCTTTAACCCCTATCACCCAGGAGAGTCTCTAGGCAGAAGAAAATTTTTTCTTTTTTTTTTCAAGTATAGTAGGAGGTTTTAAGCTGTGTTATTTACTCTCAAATATATAGAGAGAGTTCTAACGTATTTTTCAGTTTACTTATTGTTATTACCCAGAGAGTAGATAGTCTGCAAGAAGCAGCCTGGAAAAAAACAAGAAGAATCTTTAAGCAGAAAGGCAAAAAAATGTTTTCCTTTTCCCCCCTTATTCTTATTTTGTATCTGAATGATAGATTATCTTGGAATCCATGAGAGTGTCCCTCTAACATAAGTAAGGGCTGTTTAGTAGCAATAGAAAGCAATAATAATAGAGGGAGAGTAAGAAAAGGAGTATACTTTCAGGAAAAAAAAAAAAAAAAAAGCAAACTTCAATACCAACCAGCCTTTATGAGATAACCATGTAGCTGCAAATATGGTACCTGAAAATTATTACATGCCTATCCCTTTCATAAACTACCCTCTGGGTTATCTTAGTAAATTTAGGGTTTAATCACCTTGTAGGCTCTACCCGCAACCTAAGTCAGAGGTGAGCTTGGTTATAACCTGGGCCAGGTATCAGCAAATTAGCCCTGTTTACTAGGTCTGATTAATAAAAGACATATATAACAAAAATCAGGGGGGAAAAAAGGGGGTAACATAGAATTTTGGCAAAATCATTTGTAAATTAAGCAGATAGCAGATTTGTTTTTTTTACTTTTAACAATATCTGTGCTTTTCTTATGTATTTATGTGTACTGGCATAAGTTCATCAAAGTTTTAAGCTGAAGGTAAAGAGCAAAGGAGGTCCAGCCATAAGGTATATGCAAGTAATTAGACAGTCCACTCAATACACCAAAGTCAGTTGTTAAATCCACCTAGCATTGGTTTGAGTAAGGAGAGCCCCTCTGGGTTACCTGTTTTCTGCTGCAGATATTACCGGTCACCTCAGTCCACAACAGCCCCCCCTCACGCAGCACCAGTGGGAGGGGGAGTGCTGTTCAGGGGAGCCCAAGTAGAGAAGTGAGGCTCAGTGGTCGTGAAAGAAGAGCTGCTTGTAAATCAGTGTATGAGACCAGCCAGGGCAATACAGTAGCGCACCAGGGCGCCGTATGATCCTCACCCCTCACGCAACACCGGTGGGAGGGGATAGTAAGGAGGAAAGGCTAGAGCTCCCGGGCTCTCCAGGAGCATCGCTCAGGATCAGGTATGAATCGACCAATAGCTCTCCGCTCCAGCACAGCTCCGGGTCTGCAGCGACAAGAGCAACGGCGACGGATCAAAAACCAGCCAAGGCTCACAGATGACCAGTGCAGATGCTCGACAGCCAAGCTCCCCAGGCAGTGCAAAAAAGCAGCAGCGCTCCATCTAGATAGGGGACCCGGTGTACAGGTAAGCTTGAGCTAAAGTTAAGCTAGCAGAAACAGCGTGTAGTCAGTTAGAAAGTCAGGGCTTGATCTTGTAATAATTCTTGCAACGGCAAATGATGGATAGTATATGGGTTAATATAAAGATTGCCAGCTAGGATCAAATCTTATCAGTAGTTTGCACTTTGCAGGGTTAGTGCAATGTTATAGCACTTTGAGGTTCCAGTAGCGGTGTTCCTCGCTATCCAAGCCGCCTGGGATCATAGGGTTTAGGTGCGTGTTTCGCCAATGGCTTGAAAGGCAGGTAGATCAGAGCAGGTGCATCACCTGACCACACACCTGAGCTCCTCCTCCGGAACCCTACCTTTTTAAACAACCAATGTTTCATATTTTTAAATATCCTAAACATTTATTTTTAAAAAATGATAGTCTACATTTTGCATATAAATTATCTAAATATGCATTTATTTGGATTTAAGCCCCTTTCCCTGTGTTTCCTAAACTAAATAAGTAATGATTTGTCTTTAGAGTTCTTATTTTATTTTAGATATGAATGGTTTAGCTATGAAGAACATATTTAACGTGTAAATCTTATTCTATATAGTATATTTGCACTGTCACCTTGTCAGATGGCTCCAAAGGGGCTGTGTTGGCCTTTGTTTGTCCTTGTCAGCTCCCTCCAAGGACTGTGATGCACTATGTCACCGTGTCAGATGGCTCCAAAATGGCTGTGTTGGCCTTTGTTTGCCCTTTTCGACTACCGCCAAGGACTGTGATGCACTATGTCACCTTGTCAGATAGCTCCAAAGGGGCTGTGTTGGCCTTTGTTTGCCCTTGTCAACTCCCTCCAAGGACTGTGATGCACTATGTCACCTTGTCAGATGGCTCCAAAAGGGGGCTGTTTTATAATTCTGAACTTATTTGTCTGATTACATTATATAATTATGTTTTATGATCTTCATAAATTATATTTATCATAATAATATCAATATTTTATTTTAACTGTTATATTTATTAATGTTGTTTCTAATAAAAGTGATTTGTTGTAAATAATTCTTAAAAAATGTTGACAAAAATAATCAATTTATGGATATGCATTTATAAAGTAAATTCTTATATCTTATTTATTTTTTCATCAACATACGTATATAATATATTTAAACCAATATAATATTATATATAATATATTTAGTAGTAGAACATACAAAATCACTGTGTGTAATGCACACATATTTTAGATGAATAATCTCTATGATGTTTTATAATATTAAATGATCAAACTATATATTGCTATAGGTAACATGCGCCATGTTGGAGAATGAGAACCCAAGTTTAAAACCATGATTTTCTAAGTTTATAGATTGTGTACATCTTTGACATTGTTGAAACATAGATAAGAAAAGATCTAAAATATTTTGATTGATGGCTGTCTCGTGGAAGAAACTAATTAAGTCAATGTGTTGTTGATCCCGAATATATTTTGAGGCAAGTGATAATACATGAATGTTCTGCAATGAATATTTTCTCATGAACAAAATTTATGTTTTATGTTTAATTGTATAAATTTTCATTTCCGAAGCATGCGCAATGCGCATCTGTATTTGAAGTCAGTTTACAATATGCATTAACCTATATCATATAATATATAATGTATATTTTTATTCTGTAACATATAATAAATCACGCATACTTTTTAGAGATGTTATGTCTTCATTTTTATTATTTAATTAAATGATCAATATTGTGTCAAGTATCGATTCAACATTGTTGTTATCCAAATAATATAGCACTGTGAGCAAGAAATTCAAATGTAACTCGTAAATGAAATACATTTCCAAAATAAGTAAAGCACTTGGTAACAGTCTGTCCTGGGATGGTTATGAATCACTGCACTAACCCTAGCTAAGCTTATAAGCTGTGTGAACAGCGATGCTTTGGAGAAAAGGGAATCTGCTGAAAAGCAGACTTGAAGAAAAACATAATTTATGTAAGAACTTACTTGATAAATTCATTTCTTTCATATTAGCAAGAGTCCATGAGCTAGTGACGTATGGGATATACATTCCTACCAGGAGGGGCAAAGTTTCCCAAACCTCAAAATGCCTATAAATACACCCCTCACCACACCCACAATTCAGTTTAACGAATAGCCAAGAAGTGGGGTGATAAAAAAGTGCGAAAGCATATAAAATAAGGAATTGGAATAATTGTGCTTTATACAAAAATCATAACCACCACAAAAAAAGGGCGGGCCTCATGGACTCTTGCTAATATGAAAGAAATGAATTTATCAGGTAAGTTCTTACATAAATTATGTTTTCTTTCATGTAATTAGCAAGAGTCCATGAGCTAGTGACGTATGGGATAATGATTACCCAAGATGTGGATCTTTCCACGCAAGAGTCACTAGAGAGGGAGGGATAAAATAAAGACAGCCAATTCCTGCTGAAAATAATCCACACCCAAAATAAAGTTTAATGAAAAACATAAGCAGAAGATTCAAACTGAAACCGCTGCCTGAAGTACTTTTCTACCAAAAACTGCTTCAGAAGAAGAAAATACATCAAAATGGTAGAATTTAGTAAAAGTATGCAAAGAGGACCTACTTGCTGCTTTGCAAATCTGATCAATCGAAGCTTCATTCCTAAACGCCCAGGAAGTAGAAACTGACCTAGTAGAATGAGCTGTAATCCTTTGAGGCGGAGTTTTACCCGACTCAACATAGGCAAGATGAATTAAAGATTTCAACCAAGATGCCAAAGAAATGGCAGAAGCTTTCTGGCCTTTTCTAGAACCGGAAAAGATAACAAATAAACTAGAAGTCTTTCGGAAAGACTTAGTAGCTTCAACATAATATTTCAAAGCTCTAACAACATCCAAAGAATGTAACGATTTCTCCTTAGAATTCTTAGGATTAGGACATAATGAAGGAACCACAATTTCTCTACTAATGTTGTTGGAATTCACAACTTTAGGTAAAAATCCAAAAGAAGTTCGCAAAACACTGCCTTATCCTGATGAAAAATCAGAAAAGGAGACTCACAAGAAAGAGCAGATAATTCAGAAACTCTTCTGGCAGAAGAGATTGCCAAAAGGAACAAAACTTTCCAAGAAAGTAATTTAATGTCCAATGAATGCATAGGTTCAAACGGAGGAGCTTGAAGAGCCCCTAGAACCAAATTCAAACTCCAAGGAGGAGAAATTGACTTAATGACAGGTTTTATAAGAACCAAAGCTTGTACAAAACAATGAATATCAGGAAGATTAGCAATCTTTCTGTGAAAAAGAACAGAAAGAGCAGAGATTTGTCCTTTCAAGGAACTTGCGGACAAACCTTTATCTAAACCATCCTGAAGAAACTTGTAATAGTCTGTATTTGTAGCAATTTGAACAAGCATTTAATTTTGTTTTATAAATAAGAACCAACAATTTCCTCAAAAGTAGGTTTGTAACATAAAAGAAGCTTGATGAATTCGTTGTCAGTGCTTCAGATAATGTATTACTATTTGCCCAATAAGTGACAGTTTATTAACTTCATAAACTGTATTACTTTCAGGGCATTTGATAATGCAAACAGTTCAAATTAAGCAGTAACGTAAAATATAGTATTCCTTAATTAGGCAGGTAAAGTTCATCAAAATAAGTAAGGATAACGATTAATAATAAAATAATTAGGTCTGACCTGAGAACACAGGAATTGTTACTTGTCCGTTTGTTATGAACAGCAGCGTGGTACTCAGAGGGAGAGCGGTTGCGGCTGCAGCTGATGACGTCACCGCTACTTGCTGTGCTGTGTATGAAGCTGCTTGAATCCTGTTACCTTGTAAATGCTTCAGGGTTTGATGTCGAGTTAGTTTGATTTCCTTATAGTATGAAATATCTTCCAGTGTTGAATTGAGTAGAAGAGCTGCTAGATGTAGGAATGAAAAATAAGAGATGTTATCAGTAACTCTTCAAATAAGAATTTATGAGGCTGTTGGAGAGTGAGGAAAACTCTCAGTGTAACGCTTGTGCTGTGAATCCTTTCTCAATTAACCAGCAATGAATGCTGGGGGGAAGTGCTTGATATAGGAGGCTCTTAAAGGGACAGATCATTAGCAAGCAGTAACCCTGACAGAGCCCCCCACAAAAAGAACCACAGCGAGGTTCAAGGCCTAGGACGATCAGGGTTACGTCTATGGAAGAGGGAAATCAGACGTGGAGCAGATATGTTCGAGGCAGGCTCCCAGGAATCATCCTCATGGCCAAAACCTTTCCAATGAACCAAATAGAAAAGATTCCCACGACGTAGTCTAGAATCCAGAATGCTATGAACCTCATACTGGCAATTAAGATTAGCAGAAGGTATTGGGTCTTCTGATGTAATATTTGTTATGGGTAGGTTGCAAGGTTTGATAAGAGACACATGGAAAGTTGGATGTATCTTAAAAGTTGATGGTAGTTGGAGTGTAACTGTTGTTGGACCATTTACCCTGACGATAGGGTAAGGACCCAAAAAGAGTTTACCTAGTTTCCTACAAGGATAAGGTATCTTGAGGTTCTTAGTGGAGAGCCATACTTGTTGTCCTACGGAATATTGAGGACTAGGTCTGTGGCGAAGATCGTAGTACCTGCGTTGTGATGCCTGTGCCTGAAGAATATGTTCACGAATTGAAGAAAAGTTAGCAGAAATGTCATTAACCAGATCATTCACCTGAGGACATGGGGTGTCAATCTTCGGAAGTAGTGTGAAATTTGGATGTAAACCATAATTTATAAAAAATGGTGATGTGCCAGTTGTAGAACTCTTATTATTATTATAGGCAAATTCCGCTAGGGGCAAGTAGGTGGCCCAAGAATCTTGTTGGTGAGAGCAGAAACAACGTAGGTATTGCTCTAGCCACTGGTTCACCCTCTCCGTCTGCCCATTCGTCTGAGGATGGTAAGCAGTGGTGAGTTTTTGTTCTATATGCAGAGCAGCACACAAATTTCTCCAGAACTTAGATGTGAATTGGGTTCCACGGTCACTAAGGATGGTTTTAGGTATTCCATGCAGTCTTACAATATTTTGAATGAACAATTCACTGGTGAACTTGGAAGTGGGTAGGGAGAGAGGTAAGTCCACGATAAAGTCTAGGGATACCGCCTCCCAGGGTACTTGAGGTACAGGTAAAGGCTGTAAAAGACCCACAGGGAGTTGTTTAGAAGGTTTGGAGGTTGCGCATATAACACATTTAGAAATATATTCTTTGAGATTCTTTGAGATCGAGGTTAAGAGTAGGCCACCAAAAAGATCTCTTAAGTAAATCCAAAGTTTTATCCCTTCCCATGTGTCCAGCAAGGGGAGACTCATGAACTGTTTTCAAGATTGAAGATCTAAGATTTGGAGGTATGTATAGCTTCCCGTCCTTATAGAGTAAGCCATCAGAATTGTAAGTAAGATCTGTATGAGGTACTGATGGATCAATAGCAGTAGCATCTTTTATCACTGTAGTTAGACTTGTTATAACTCCAATGATAGAGTCCTTAGGAACAATAGTAGTAGGAATGCATGGTATTATAGGTTTAGGACCTTGTCTAGAGAGGGCGTCAGCCTTGCCATTTTTTGTACCAGGCCTGTAGGTAATGATGTAATGGAAACGAGAGAAGTAAAGACTCCAGCGTAATTGTCTGGAGGATAGAGTTCGATTAGACTGAAGATATTGCAGATTTTTGTGGTCAGTATATATGACAGTTGGTTGTGTTGCACCCTCAAGCAAATGCCTCCAGTGATCGAAGGAACACTTTATTGCAAGTAATTCTTTCTCGCCAACTGGATAATTTAACTCTGCTGGTTGCATCAATCTAGAGAAGAATGCGACCGGATGTAAGGGTTCTTTGAATGATTTCCTTTGAGAGAGGATTGCCCCTATTGCGAACTCAGAAGCGTCAACTTCCAGGATAAATTGCTTTTCTAAATCCGGGTATTGGAGAATGGGTGCTGTAGTGAATTTATTTTTTAAAAGGTCAAATACCTGTTGAGTATGGCTTGTCCACCTGAAAGGATGATTCAATTTGGTGAGTTCAGTAAGAGGTTTGGTAATAGCAGCAAATCCAGGAATGAATTTCCTATAATAATTTGAGAAGCCAAGGAAACGTTGAACATCTTTCTTACATTGAGGAGTCGGCCAATTATGAATGGCCTGAACCTTGTCATCTTGCATCTTGATTCCTTCAGGAGAGATGTTATACCCCAGAAAAGAGATATTATTTGATTCAAATATACATTTTTCTAGTTTAGCGTATAGGTTATTTTTTCGTAACCTAGTGAGAACTTCTCTAACATGCATTCTATGTTGATCTAAATTTTGTGAGTAAACTAGAATATCGTCCAAATAGACAACAACATATACATCCAAAATATCTCTGAAAAGATCATTGATTAAGCATTGGAATGTTGCTGGGGCATTGCACAGACCGAATGGCATCACTGTATATTCGAATAGCCCATATCTAGTCCGAAAAGCAGTGAGCCATTCGTCGCCAGCTCTCATTCGTATAAGATTATAGGCACCTCGAAGATCCAATTTAGTGAAAATTGAGGCCCCCCTTAATCTTTCAATTAATTCAGGGATTAAAGGTAGGGGGTACCTGTTTTTTCTGGTACGCCTGTTCAATTCCCTGTAATCAATGATTGGTCTTAACGTGCCATCTTTATTGGTAACAAAAAATATGCCTGCACCTGCAGGAGAGGTACTAGGTCTTATAAAACCTTTTCGGAGGTTCTCATCGATATAATTTTTAAGGTGTTCTAGTTCTGGTTTAGAAAGGGGGTAGATATGTCCATAGGGAATTGAAACTCCTGGGAGTAAATCAATAGGACAATCGTAATCCCTATGAGGGGGCAAACATTCAGCTTCTTTTTTATTAAAAACATCTGAGAAGTCTGCATATTGTTTGGGTAAAATATTATCCTCAACCTGTAGCATAATTAAATCTGATGATGTCTCACCATTTTGAGTGAGATGAGGAAAAGATAAACTGAGGTCATTCCAGTTTATAGTTGGTTTGTGTTTACAAAACCAATTTATACCAAGGATTACATTAAACATTGGTGAAGATATGACATCAAAAGTGAGTGTTTCTGTGATGTGTGTGCAAGATATTACCTGTAATGGTGTAGTTTGGTGTGTGACAGGACCTGATTTTAAAAAAGAGCCATCAATGACCTTCACAGAGACTGGAGTTTTCTTAGAGACTAGAGGTATATAATTCTGTTTCACAAAAGAAAAATCAACAAAATTTCTACATGAGCCGGTGTCCAGGATAGCTTCAGTTGTTATCCTGATTTGATCCCACTGTAAAATAATAGGGATAGTTAAATATGATGGTTTAATGGTTTTCATTAACAGGGATTCAGAGATGTTAGGCAACCTACCCTTCTTATTCCTAGCCAGAACTGGGCAGTCCTTTACTTCATGTGTAGGGCAGGCACAATACATGCACAAACTATGCAACTTCCTCCTAGTCTTTTCCTGAGAGGAGAGGGGACCCTTTATGAAGCCTATGTCCATAGGTTGTGGTGATTCCTTAGTTTGATAAACAGGTGTGGAGAGAAAGCTTTTTGTACCGCTAGCCTTTTCAGAGCGGCGTTCCCTAAGCCGTCTATCTATGTTAATAGTGAGAGAAAAGAAATCTTCCAATGAATCTGGAATACCTGTGCGTGAAAGCTCATCCTTTATATCCTCAGATAATCCTAAACGATATTGAGTTTTAAGGGAGACCTCATTCCATCCCGAATCACAGGCAGAAATTTTAAATTGTGTGATGTAAGACTCCACTGGGTTCTTTCTTTGTTTTAAAGATCTAAGTAAGTTTTCAGCTGTGACCTGTTTGAAAGGGTCATCATATAATGCTGACATTTGATCAAAGAATTCATCTAGAGATCCCAGTATTGCATCATCATTTTCAAAAAAAGAGTCAGCCCAAGCCCTAGGTTCCCCCCTCAAATATGATATCACAGTGAGCACTCTTGATCTTTCTGTGGGATAAGTACGTGGCTTTAATTGAAAAAGCAACAAACAGGAGTTTTTAAACTCTCTGAATCTTGAACGGTCACCAGAGAATTTTTCTGGGGGGGAGACCATAGGTTCAGGGATAGAATCTGCACTTGCAGGTTTAGGTGCCAGAGTCTCTCTTAAGCAGGCCTTCAAAGCCTGATTTTCCACTTGTAATTCATGGAAAGAACCTGATAAAGCTTCTAATCTGTCTGACAAGACTTGAACTTTATCACTTAAAAGATCTTGTTCCATAATTGCTGTTGAAAGTATATGTTTAGTATAGGATAATTCTGTGTACACAAACACTAAATCCTTTCTTCCTTATGGCTGGTTAATTCTGTAATAGTCTGTATTTGTAGCAATTTGAACAAGCATTTAATTTTGTTTTATAAATAAGAACCAACAATTTCCTCAAAAGTAGGTTTGTAACATAAAAGAAGCTTGATGAATTCGTTGTCAGTGCTTCAGATAATGTATTACTATTTGCCCAATAAGTGACAGTTTATTAACTTCATAAACTGTATTACTTTCAGGGCATTTGATAATGCAAACAGTTCAAATTAAGCAGTAACGTAAAATATAGTATTCCTTAATTAGGCAGGTAAAGTTCATCAAAATAAGTAAGGATAACGATTAATAATAAAATAATTAGGTCTGACCTGAGAACACATGAATTGTTACTTGTCCGTTTGTTATGAACAGCAGCGTGGTACTCAGAGGGAGAGCGGTTGCGGCTGCAGCTGATGACGTCACCGCTACTTGCTGTGCTGTGTATGAAGCTGCTTGAATCCTGTTACCTTGTAAATGCTTCAGGGTTTGATGTCGAGTTAGTTTGATTTCCTTATAGTATGAAATATCTTCCAGTGTTGAATTGAGTAGAAGAGCTGCTAGATGTAGGAATGAAAAATAAGAGATGTTATCAGTAACTCTTCAAATAAGAATTTATGAGGCTGTTGGAGAGTGAGGAAAACTCTCAGTGTAACGCTTGTGCTGTGAATCCTTTCTCAATTAACCAGCAATGAATGCTGGGGGGAAGTGCTTGATATAGGAGGCTCTTAAAGGGACAGATCATTAGCAAGCAGTAACCCTGACAAAACTGTAAAATTCTTGGAATTCTAAAAGAATGCCAAGAAAAATGATGAGAAAGACACCAAGAAATATAAGTCTTCCAGACTCTATAATATATCTCTCTGGATACAGATTTACGAGCCTGTAACATAGTATTAATCACAGAGTCAGAGAAACCTCTTTGACTAAGAATCAAGCGTTCAATCTCCATACCTTTAAATTTAAGGATTTGAGATCCTGATGGAAAAAAGGACCTTGTGACAGAAGGTCTGGTCGTAGCGGAAGAGTCCACGGATGGCAAGAGGCCATCCGGACAAGATCCGCATACCAAAACCTGTGAGGCCATGCCGGAGCTACCAGCAGAACAAACGAGCATTCCTTCAGAATCTTGGAGATTACTCTTGGAAGAAGAACTAGAGGCGGAAAGATATAAGCAGGATGATACTTCCAAGGAAGTGATAATGCATCCACTGCTTCCGCCTGAGGATTCCGGGATCTGGACAGATACCTGGGAAGTTTCTTGTTTAGATGAGACGCCATCAGATCTTTTTCTGGAAGCTCCCATATTTGAACAATCTGAAGAAATACCTCTGGGTGAAGAGACCATTCGCCCGGATGCAACGTTTGGCGACTGAGATAATCCGCTTCCCAATTGTCTATACCTGGGATATGAACCGCAGAGATTAGACAGGAGCTGGATTCCGCCCAAACCAGAATTCGAGATACTTCTTTCATAGCCAGAGGACTGTGAGTCCCTCCTTGATGATTGATGTATGCCACAGTTGTGACATTGTCTGTCTGAAAACAAATGAACGATTCTCTCTTCAGAAGAGGCCAAGACTGAAGAGCTCTGAAAATTGCACGGAGTTCCAAAATATTGATCGGTAATCTCACCTCCTGAGATTCCCAAACTCCTTGTGCCGTCAGAGATCCCCACACAGCTCCCCAACCTGTGAGACTTGCATCTGTTGAAATTACAGTCCAGGTCGGAAGCACAAAAGAAGCCCCCTGAATTAAACGATGGTGATCTGTCCACCACGTTAGAGAGTGTCGTACAATCGGTTTTAAAGATATTAATTGAGATATCTTTGTGTAATCCCTGCACCATTGATTCAGCATACAGAGCTGAAGAGGTCGCATGTGAAAACGAGCAAAGGGGATCGTGTCCGATGCAGCAGTCATAAGACCTAGAATTTCCATGCATAAGGCTACCGAAGGGAATGATTGTGACTGAAGGTTTCGACAAGCTGAAATCAATTTTAGACGTCTCTTGTCTGTTAAAGACAGAGTCATGGACACTGAATCTATCTGGAAACCCAGAAAAGTTACCCTTGTCTGAGGAATCAATGAACTTTTTGGTAAATTGATCCTCCAACCATAATCTTGAAGAAACAACACAAGTCGATTCGTATGAGATTCTGCTAAATGTAAAGACTGAGCAAGTACCAAGATATCGTCCAAATAAGGAAATACCACAATACCCTGTTCTCTGATTACAGACAGAAGGGCACCGAGAACCTTTGTAAAAATTCTTGGAGCTGTAGCTAGGCCAAACGGCAGAGCCACAAACTGGTAATGCTTGTCCAGAAAAGAGAATCTCAGGAACTGATAATGATCTGGATGAATCGGAATATGCAGATAAGCATCCTGTAAATCTATTGTGGACATATAATGCCCTTGCTGAACAAAAGGCAAGATAGTCCTTACAGTTACCATTTTGAACGTTGGTATCCTTACATAACGATTCAATATTTTTAGATCCAGAACTGGTCTGAAGGAATTCTCCTTCTTTGGTACAATGAAGAGATTTGAATAAAACCCCATCCCCTGTTCCAGAACTGGAACTGGCATAATTACTCCAGCCAACTCTAGATCTGAAACACAATTCAGAAATGCTTGAGCTTTCACTGGATTTACTGGGACACGGGAAAGAAAAAATCTCTTTGCAGGAGGTCTCATCTTGAAACCAATTCTGTACCCTTCTGAAACAATGTTCTGAATCCAAAGATTGTGAACAGAATTGATCCAAATTTCTTTGAAAAAACGTAACCTGCCCCCTACCAGCTGAGCTGGAATGAGGGCCGCACCTTCATGTGGACTTAGAAGCAGGCTTTGCCTTTCTAGCAGGCTTGGATTTATTCCAGACTGGAGATGGTTTCCAAACTGAAACTGCTCCTGAGGATGAAGGATCAGGCTTTTGTTCTTTGTTGAAACGAAAACGATTATTAGCCCTGTTTTTACCCTTAGATTTTTTATCCTGTGGTAAAAAAGTTCCTTTCCCACCAGTAACAGTTGAGATAATGGAATCCAACTGAGAACCAAATAATTTGTTACCCTGGAAAGAAATGGAAAGTAGAGTTGATTTAGAAGCCATATCAGAATTCCAAGTTTTAAGCCATAAAGCTCTTCTAGCTAAAATAGCTAGAGACATAAACCTGACATCAACTCTGATAATATCAAAAATGGCATCACAGATAAAATTATTAGCATGCTGAAGAAGAAGAATAATATTATGAGAATCTTGATCTGTTACTTGTTGTGCTAAAGTCTCCAACCAAAAAGTTGAAGCTGCAGCAACATCAGCCAAAGATATAGCAGGTCTAAGAAGATTACCTGAACACAGATAAGCTTTTCTTAGAAAGGATTCAATTTTCCTATCTAAAGGATCTTTAAACGAAGTACCATCTGACGTAGGAATAGTAGTACGTTTAGCAAGGGTAGAAATAGCCCCATCAACTTTAGGGATTTTGTCCCAAAATTCTAATCTGTCAGACGGCACAGGATATAATTGCTTAAAACGTTTAGAAGGAGTAAATGAATTACCCAATGTATCCCATTCTCTGGAAATTACTTCAGAAATAGCATTAGGAACAGGAAAAACTTCTGGAATAACCACAGGAGATTTAAACACCTTATCTAAACGTTTAGAATTAGTATCAAGAGGACCAGAATCCTCTATTTCTAAAGCAATTAGTACTTCTTTAAGTAAAGAACGAATAAATTCCATTTTAAATAAATATGAAGATTTATCAGCATCAATCTCTGAGACAGAATCCTCTGAACCAGAAGAGTCATCAGAATCAGAATGATGATGTTCATTTAAAAATTCATCTGTAGAGAGAGAAGTTTTAAAAGTTTTTTTATGTTTACTAGAAGGAGAAATAACAGACATAGCCTTCTTGATGGATTCAGAAACAAAATCTCTTATGTTATCAGGAACATTCTGCACCTTAGATGTTGAGGGAACTGCAACAGGCAATGGTACATTACTAAAGGAAATATTATCTGCTTTAACAAGTTTGTCATGACAATTAATACAAACAACAGCCGGAGGAATAGCTACCAAAAGTTTACAGCAGATACACTTAGCTTTGGTAGTTCCAGCACTAGACAGCGATTTTCCTGAAGTATCTTCTGACTCAGATGCAACGTGAGACATCTTGCAATATGTAAGAGAAAAAACAACATATAAAGCAAAATTGATCAAATTCCTTAAATGACAGTTTCAGGAATGGGGAAAAATGCCAATAAACAAGCTTCTAGTAACCATAAGCAAAGAAAAAATGAGACTGAAATAATGTGGAGACAAAAGCGACGCCCATATTTTTTGGCGCCAAATAATACGCCCACATTGTATGGCGCCTAAATGCTTTTTGGCGCCAAAAATGACGCCACATCCGGAACGCCGACATTTTTGGCGCAAAAGGACGTCAAAAAATGACGCAACTTCCGGCGACACGTATGACGCCGGAAACAGAAAAGATTTTTTGCGCCAAAAAAGTCCGCGCCAAGAATGACGCAATAAAATGAAGCATTTTCAGCCCCCGCGAGCCTAACAGCCCACAGGGAAAAAAAGTCAAATTTTTAAGGTAAGAAAAAATGATTGATTCAAACGCATTATCCCAAATATGAAACTGACTGTCTGAAAATAAGGAATGTTGAACATTCTGAGTCAAGGCAAATAAATGTTTGAATACATATATTTAGAACTTTATAAATAAAGTACCCAACCATAGCTTAGAGTGTCACAGAAAATAAGATTTACTTACCCCAGGACACTCATCTACATGTTTGTAGAAAGCCAAACCAGTACTGAAACGAAAATCAGCAGAGGTAATGGTATATAAATAAGAGTATATCGTCGATCTGAAAAGGGAGGTAAGAGATGAATCTCTACGACCGATAACAGAGAACCTATGAAATAGACCCCGTATAAGGAGATCACTGCATTCAAATAGGCAATACTCTCCTCACATCCCTCTGACATTCACTGCACGCTGAGAGGAAAACCGGGCTCCAACTTGCTGCGGAGCGCATATCAACGTAGAATCTAGCACAAACTTACTTCACCACCTCCATAGGAGGCAAAGTTTGTAAAACTGAATTGTGGGTGTGGTGAGGGGTGTATTTATAGGCATTTTGAGGTTTGGGAAACTTTGCCCCTCCTGGTAGGAATGTATATCCCATACGTCACTAGCTCATGGACTCTTGCTAATTACATGAAAGAAAAAAGATTTGTTAATGAACTACACAATATTTTTTTTTCTCTCTCTAAATCAATATATATATATATATATATATATATATATATATATATATATATATATATATATATATACACACACACACACACCTTTTTTATTGAGGTTCCCATGCTGTATAAATTACTTTTTGGGGGGAATTCTACAGCCAGTGAGCAGTACAGTTCAAGGCCTCAGTTGTAAATAACCATGCACTTTAAGATTACTTAAAATTCTGTCTTGAAAATAAATAAATATTTTTAACAAGTGAAACGTCTGCTCTCTCGTACACGTAACAGAAACAAATTGGAGTACTATGTCCCTTAAGAAGCTGAAGTAGACTGTGGTCAGTACAGTACTTACATCACTTTCGCAAGGGAAATTCCAGGGCCAATATGGCAGCTATCCATTTCCTGGAAACAGGTAGAATGGGTCATTGATAACAATGGCACTTTGGATGTACCCTACCTCACTTATATATGAAGGAAGTGTATAGGTTGATTATTAAAAGTGATACTAAAGTCAAAATGCAATGTGCATGATTCCATTTGAAAAACATTCCAATTTGCTTCCATTATCAAATTATGTAGCATTTATATTTGCAAACCTTCATAGCATGTGCAAGAGTTCACAGTATATTCATATATAATCTTGATAAATATATATATATATATATATATAGATATATAAGATCTTGATAAAGGCCTGACTAGGCTGAAACGCATAGAAATTTGCTCATAACTTATGAAATTAAGTAGTAGGTAAGGTGGTTGAGACCAACTCTTATTCACAGAGTTGTTTTTTCTTGGAAATACCATCAAACCCATGATCTACTTTCTTCTGTCCAGCACTGGAATCTGAATAATATGGACGCTGTTACAAACTTTACTTGCAATACATATGCTTGACTTACATATGCGGTAGGTGCGGTGCATTGAGCCTCTTTAATATATGAATTGACTCTATATGCGTAATTCCCCCCCATGACCCACATTTGTTAAAAGCAGTCTGATTCATTTTAACTTCAAAGAAACAAAGTTTGTCGTTGCTTATCATTACTCCTGCACTTTGACCTACTGACCTGAACCGGCCCACAGCACGGGACATCCCGCAAATACGGCTGTGAATGTGTCTTTTAAATTTAACTCACAGTCATTGGATACAAGCCAGAATATTCTGCAAGTTTTTCGCTGTTTTATAAACAACGCAGAGGGAATCACCCAAGTTATACCTGCATTCATATAAACAGCTGGATCAGACACTCTAATCACTGGCCTGATTGTGAAAGGACGGTAACATTGACTCTGTATCAATTTTAACATTGTGTTATTTTGCAACATATTATTTTTTTCAGCTACTTACAGCATTACACACTGATGTTTCACATTTTATGTTGATTCTTATCCTATTTTAATTGTACTATTTTACTTTGTATCAGATGCATCGCTAATTGTAATACATTATAAACTTTTTTATTATAATCTTGTGTAATCTACATTCTTTATATAGTTATTTACCTCTCATATGCTGTTTTTTACAGCGCGTTCCCATATCCCCTTGTTCTTTGTCTATTTTGGTTTGATGTTAGGAGGTGCACTTACCTTTTGGGAATAGCATTTGAGATTTGAGCGTTGTATCTTATACCTACCCTGTTGTTTTGATATATTCATATATTAGTCTGATTTGTTGATAACATTTAATTCCTACTGTAGGTACATTATTAGTGAGAAATCCATTCATATTATATAGGGATATTTTAGCATACACAGCAGGTTCAAACTATACCATTATTTTATATCATGACATGTAGGAAAGCTACAAAAAAAATGTGAAAGAATTGCATACTTGTATTAAAAATGTAATAAAGTTGACGGGTTCCTATCATATAACACACGTGGAGGTACAAGGGTGTTACCAGCTCCTGTAATCAGGAAAATGTCCAAATGTTCAAAACAAGGCTCTTCTGAGACCCGGAGTGTTTGTTATTGGGGTTGATTAGACTACCACTCCACCATCAATCAATATACACTATGTAGCCAACATAATAAGGTGAGTGTAAAAAAAATCATGAAAATTTAATTTAAATTAATTATATCAATTCAAAAACAAAAAATAGCAAAACATTGTAGAATATCTTAGCCAACGGTAGTCTGGTGCGTTTCAGGCGCCCTAGTGTTGCTTATTCATAGACTGTTTCCTGTAGTATAGCTAATTTATACTAAAACAAGGGTTAACCCTTACATAACATTAAAAAAGATATGTAAATTACATATCTATTTCTGACATACAAATATCAATAGAAATTTTGCTGTTATAGATATTGGCACAGAGTTTACAATCAAAGGCATTTAATACGATATAGAATTCAAACATGAGAATAATTGTTCAGACAATGTCCAGGTAATTTTACCCTTGTTGCTATTTATATATAGATGTTACCTAGTACCTATGTCTTGAACTTCTGAACTTATGCAAAACAACTTGGTACTATTTACTCAAGAACTTTCTTTATTTTGCAGTTAAAGGGACAAGAAACCCATATTTTTTCTTTCATGATTTAGAAACAGCATACAATTTTTAATTTTTTTTAAATTTGCTTCATTCTCTTTATATTTTTTTCTCAAAAGCATATCTAGATAGTCTCAGTAGCTGCTGATTGGTGGCTACACATTGATACCTTGTGTGATTAACTCACCAATGTAGATTGCTATTTCTTCAACAAAGGATATCTAAAGAATGAAGCAAATTAGATAATAGAAGTAAATTGGAATGTTGTTTAAAATTGTATTCTCTATCTGAATTGTGAAAGAAAAATTGTGGGTTTAATGTTCCTTTAAGTGTTTTATACACTATAGGGAACAATTGCCAGTAAGGCAAAAGGTATTCCAAATACATGGGTAGCATATTAGAGGTAAACACAGTAATTGTATTTCTTATGATCTTTTAGCTATTAATAAAATAGCCAATGTTCCATTCTCTATTCAATCAAAGGGGGAAGCATTTGAGCTTTCAATATCCAGTATAATTCCTTTCTTTCTAGGATTTTGTTCCTGTCACCACCCCTAGGTGGCACTGTTGCCATATCTATAACCTGAGTTGACATATCGGCTTTATTAGAGAAGTGTACATAAGTAAAATGATTTGTCACTGCCAAATCTTTATTGTAATGTTTAATCTCTAACATGATCCCAAAATCGTGTTTTAGCCTCTCGTGTCCTTTTTCAATATATTGGCAATTGCACAGATAAGTAGATACACTACAAACTACTACTGCTATTTGCATAAAAGTCAATACGGTACTCCTTGTGTAAGAAATAAAAGTGTCACCAGTTTTTATATGGGTACATGTATTACACCCTCTACTGAAACATTTGTAATTCCCCTTCTTGAATAACCAGTTTTTCTTTTTTCAACATGGCACTTCCTTTCGAAGTGCCTGTGCCAATGTGTATGGGTTTTTTAGGACAATTTTACAGTGTTTGATTAGTGGTTATAAAATCTCATCACCCTCCAATAAATGTAGGTGTTTTTTAGAACATTATTATATCTTCAAATTGTTTGGTATATTCAGTGGTGAACACTCTTTAAAAGAAGTATTTTTATTATCGAGACCTTTGTTAATATTACATTTATAGCCTTGCACTTCTCGTCTGCATATTTCTAACTCTACAAACTTATATCTGATTTAGTGTTTCTTCTAAGACGAATAAATTGATCTCTTGGAATTGCCTGTATGAGATGTCTTGGATGCTGTGAGGAAGCCTTTGAGTGACCACCTGGATAATAAAAACCCTTTGATGCTGAGCCATTTCCACCCCCTGTGCTGAGCTGTTTTGGAGTTTGGGTGCTGCTCACACATTAAACCCCACTGTAGATAATTTTAGTGAGAAGCCCCCGCAAATCAATATTGGGTTGTTTTTTTCAGCGGACCTAGCAGATTCTAACAAATACATTATTTTATGTATATATTGTGAAATGGTGAGAACTTTGCAACACAATGTTTTAGAAAATTATATTTTTATGAAGCTTTTAATAAACAAGGTTGTAAAAATTAGTGTGTGTGTTTGTTAAAGGCTATATTGGGGCATGGTTTTTAAAAGGGGCTTCTGAGATTTAAATATTGGGATCTTGGGGGTCTCTAGACCTTTTGATGAGCTGTTACATAAAAGAGAGCAAGTTGGCGCTAGGGATCCCTAAATGCCAGGTACAAGGGGTTACCCAATCAGAAACCCCTGGTGACATAAAGGAGGATGGGTAGAGTAAGTACTGGCGCTACTGAGCTAGAGGGAGTCTATAATAAAGACATATGTCGGAACTAAACGAGTATTTAAATATAACAGATATATAAAAATATAGAGATAATGAGAGATGGGTATAACCATATAATATAGTGGTAAATGATATATATATATACAAATATTACATAGGACATGATCTATACGAGGATGAATAACTTTAAAAATGGACCATTAATATGTGGATGAATAACTAAAGTTGGACCATTAACCCCTTAATGACCATAGCACTTTTCCATTTTCTGTCCGTTTGGGACCAAGGCTATTTTTACATTTCTGCGATGTTTGTGTTTAGCTGTAATTTTCCTCTTACTCATTTACTGTACCCACACATATTATATACCGTTTTTCTCGCCATTAAATGGACTTTCTAAAGATACCATTATTTTCATCATATCTTATAATTTACTATAAAAAAAATTATAAAATATGAGGAAAAAATTGAAAAAAAACACACTTTTTCTAACTATGACCCCCAAAATCTGTTACACATCTACAACCACCAAAAAACACCCGTGCTAAATAGTTTCTAAATTTTGTCCTGAGTTTAGAAATACCCAATGTTTACATGTTCTTTGCTTTTCTCTTGTAAGGTGTATCCAGTCCACGGATCATCCATTACTTGTGGGATATTCTCATTCCCAACAGGAAGTTGCAAAAGGACACCCACAGCAGAGCTGTAATATAGCTCCTCCCCTAACTGTCATAGCCAGTCATTCTCTTGCAACTCTCTTCTAGAAAGGACGTTGTAGGAGAGAGTGGTTAAATATATCTAGTTTATTTTCTTCAATCAAAAGTTTGTTTTTTTTAAATAGTACCGGAGTTGTGCTATTTTATCTCAGGCAGTAAATAGAAGAAGAATCTGCCTGAGGTTTCTATGATCTTAGCAGGTTGTAACTAAGATCCATTGCTGTTCTCACATATGTCTGAGGGGTTTACACAGATGAGGTAACTTCAGCGAGAGAATGGCGTGCAGTTTATTCTGCTATCAGGTATGTGCAGTTATAATTTTTTCTAGAGATGGAAAACACTAGAAAATGCTGCTGATACCGGATTAATGTAAGTTAAGCCTGACTACAGTGATTTAATAACGACTGGTATCATGCTTACTCCCAGGGGTAATACCCTTATGATATTGCAATATAAAACGTTTGCTGGCATGTTTAATCGTTTTTATATATGCTTTGGTGATAAAACTTTATTGGGGCCTAGTTTTTTCCACATGGCTGGCTTAAATTTTGACTAGAAACCTGAGGCTTTCCACTGTTGTAGTATAAAAAGTTACAGTTGGTGCACTTAAAATTACAAACTGTGACATCCAGCTTCCCTCAAAGGCCCTCTGAATGCTATAGGACATCTCTAAAGGGCCCAAAGGCTTTCCAAAGTCGTTTGTTGGGGAAGGTAGGGCCACAGCTTGCTGTGGCAGTTGGTTGTGACTGTTAAAAAACGTCTATTTCGTTTTTTTGATCCGTTTTTTGAACTAAGGGGTTAATCATCCATTTGCAAGTGGGTGCAATGCTCTGTTAGCCTATTATACACACTGTAAAAATTTTGTTTGATTTACTGCATTTTTTCACTGTTTTTCAAATTCTGACAAAATTTGTTTCTCTTAAAGGCACAGTACCATTTTTTATATTTGCTTGTTAACTTGATTTAAAGTGTTTTCCAAGCTTGCTAGTCTCATTGCTAGTCTGTATAAACATGTCTGACATAGAAGAAACTCCTTGTTTATTATGTTTAAAAGTAATGGTGGAACCCCCTCTTAGAATGTGTACCAAATGTACTGATTTCATTTTATGCAATAAAGATCATTTTCTGTCTTTAAAAAAATTATCACCAGAGGAATCTGACGAGGGGGAAGTTATGCCGTCTAACTTTCCCCACGTGTCAGACCCTTTGACTCCCGCTTAAGGGACTCACGCTCAAATGGCGCCAAGTACATCTAAGGCGCCCATAGTGTTTACTTTACAAGACATGGCGGCAGCCATGGATAATACACTGTCAGCGGTATTAGCCAGACTACCTGAACTAAGAGGTAAGCAAGATAGCTCTGGGGTGAGACAAAATGCAGAGCATACTGACGCTTTAAGAACCATGTCTGATACTGCCTCACAATATGCAGAAGCTGAGGAAAGAGAGTTTCAGTCAGTGGGTGATGTTAATGACTCAGGAAAGATAACTGATTCTAATATTTCTGCATTTAAATTTAAGCTTGAACACCTCCGCGTGTTGCTTAGGGAGGTTTTAGCTGCTCTGAATGACTGTGATACTATTGCAGTGCCAGAGAAATTGTGTAGACTGGATAAATACTATGCAGTGCCGGTGTGTACTGATGTTTTTCCAAATACCTAAAAGGTTTACAGAAATTATTAATAAGGAATGGGATAGACCAGGTGTGCCGTTCTCTTCCCCTCCTATTTTTAGAAAAATGTTTCCAATAGACGCCACCAGACGGGACTTATGGCAGACAGTCCCTAAGGTGGAGGGAGCAGTTTCTACTCTAGTAAAGCGTTCTACTATCCCTGTCGAGGACAGTTGTGCTTTTTTTTTTTTTTTTTTTTTTAGATCCAATGGATAAAAAATTAGAGGTTACTTTAAGAAAATATTTATTCAACAAGGTTTTATCTTACTGCCCCTTGCATGCATTGCCCCTGTCACTGCGGCGTACTGGTTTGAGTCTTTGGAAGAGGCTTTACAGGTAGCAACTCCATTGGATGACATACTTGGCAAACTTAGAGCACTTAAGCTAGCCAATTCTTTTATTCTGATGCCATTGTTCATTTGACTAAACTAACGGCTAAGAATTCTGGTTTTGCTATACAGGCGCGCAGAGCGCTATGACTTAGATCATGGTCAGCTGACGTGACTTCAAAATCTAAGCTACTTAACATTCCCTTCAAGGGGCAGACCCTATTCGGGCCTGGTTTGAAGGAGATTATTTCTGATATCACTGGAGGAAAAGGTCATGCCCTTCCTCAGGACAGGTCCAAATCTAGGGCCAAACAGTCTAATTTTCGTGCTTTTCGAAACTTCAAGGCAGGTGCGGCATCAACGTCCTCTAATGCTAAACAAGAGGGAACTTTTGCTCAATCCAAGACGGTCTGGAGACCAATCCAGACCTGGAAAAAAGGTAAGCAGGCCAAAAAGCCTGCTGCTGCCTCTAAGACAGCATGAAAGAACAGCCCCCTATCCGGTAACGGATCTAGTAGGGGGCAGACTTTCACTCTTTGCCCAGGCGTGGGCAAGAGATGTTCAGGATCCCTGGGCATTGGAAATTATATCCCAGGGATATCTCCTGGACTTAAAAGCTTCCCCCCCAAAAAGGGAGATTTCACCTTTCACAATTATCTGCAAACCAGATAAAGAGAGGCATTCTTACACTGTGTACAAGACCTCCTAGTTATGGGAGTGATCCATCCAGTTCCAAAGGAGGAACAGGGACAGGGTTTTTACTCAAATCTGTTTGTGGTTCCCAAAAAAGAGGGAACCTTCAGACCAATTTTGGATCTAAAGATCTTAAACAAATTCCTCAAAGTTCCATCATTCAAGATGGAAACTATTCGTACCATCCTACTAATGATCCAGGAGGGTCAATATATGACTACAGTGGATCTAAAGGATGCTTATCTTCACATTCGGTTTCTCAGGTTTGCCTTTCTAGACAGGCATTACCAGTTTGTAGCTCTTCCCTTTGGATTAGCTACAGCCCCAAGAATCTTTACAAAGGTTCTAGGGTTGCTTCTGGTGGTCCTAAGGCCGCGGGGCATAGCAGTAGCCCCTTATTTAGACGACATACTGATACAGGCGTCAAACTTCCAAATTGCCATGTCTCATACGGACGTAGTACTGGCATTTCTGAGGTCGCATGGGTGGAAAGTGAATGAGGAAAAGAGTTCTCTATCCCCACTCACAAGAGTTTCCTTTCTAGGGACTCTGATAGATTCTGTAGAAATGAAAATTTACCTGACGGAGTCCAGGTTATCAAAGCTTCTAAATTCCTGCCGGGTTCTTCATTCCATTCCGCGCCCTTCGGTGGCTCAGTGTATGGAAGTAATCGGCTTAATGGTAGCGGCAATGGACATAGTGCCGTTTGCACGCTTACATCTCAGACCGCTGCAACTATGCATGCTCAGTCAGTGGAACGGGGATTACACAGATTTGTCCCCTCAACTGAATCTGGACCAAGAGACCAGGGATTCTCTTCTCTGGTGGCTATCTCGGGTCCATCTGTCCAAAGGTATGACCTTTCGCAGGCCAGATTGGACAATTGTAACAACAGATGCCAGCCTTCTAGGTTGGGGTGCAATCTGGAATTCCCTGAAGGCTCAGGGATTGTGGACTCAGGAGGAGTCTCTCCTTCCAATAAATATTCTGGAACTAAGAGCGATATTCAATGCTCTTCAGGCTTGGCCTCAGTTAGCAACTCTGAGGTACATCAGATTTCAGTCAGACAACATCACGACTGTAGCTTACATCAACCATCAAGGGGGAACAAGAAGTTCCCTAGCGATGTTAGAAGTTTCAAAAATAATTCGCTGGGCAGAGATTCACTCTTGCCACCTATCAGCTATCCATATCCCAGGTGTAGAGATCTGGGAGGCGGATTTTCTAAGTCGTCAGACTTTTTATCCGGGAGAGTGGGAACTCCATCCGGAGGTTTTTGCACAACTGATTCATCGTTGGGGCAAACCAGAACTGGATCTCATGGCGTCTCGCCAGAACGCCAAGCTTCCATGTTACGGATCCAGGTCCAGGGATCCCAAGGCGACACTGATAGATGCTCTAGCAGCGCCCTGGTCTTTCAACCTGGCTTATGTGTTTCCACCGTTTCCTCTGCTCCCTCGATTGATTGCCAAGATCAAGCAGGAGAGAGCATCAGTGATTCTGATAGCACCTGCGTGGCCACGCAGGACCTGGTATGCAGATCTAGTGGACATGTCATCCTTTCCACCATGGTCTCTGCCTCTGAGACAGGACCTTCTACTTCAGGGTCCTTTCAACCATCCAAATCTAATTTCTCTGAGGCTGACTGCCTGGAGATTGAACGCTTGATTTTATCAAAGCATGGCTTCTCCGAGTCAGTTATTGATACCTTAATACAGGCACGAAAGCCTGTCACCAGGAAAATTTAACATAAGATATGGCGTAAATATCTTTATTGGTGTGAATCCAAGGGTTGCTCATGGAGTAAGGTCAGGATTCCCAGGATATTATCTTTTCTCCAAGAAGGTTTGGAAAAAGGATTGTCAGCTAGTTCCTTAAAGGGACAGATTTCTGCTCTGTCTATTCTTTTGCACAAGCGTCTGGCAGATGTTCCAGACGTTCAGGCATTTTGTCAGGCTTTAG
The DNA here is from genome assembly GCF_027579735.1 of Bombina bombina. Lineage (NCBI taxonomy): Eukaryota > Metazoa > Chordata > Amphibia > Anura > Bombinatoridae > Bombina > Bombina bombina. The sequence goes on from NC_069502.1 coordinate 767,399,966, forward strand.
TTAGAATCAAGCCTGTGTTTAAAGCTGTTGCTCCACCATGGTGCTTAAATTTGGTTCTTAAGGTTCTTCAAAGAGTTCCGTTTGAACCTCTTCATTCCATAGATATCAAACTTTTATCTTGGAAAGTTCTTTTTTTTTTGGTAGCTATTTCCTCGGCTCGTAGAGTCTCTGAGCTAACTGCCTTATAATGTGATTCTCCTTATCTGATTTTTCATACAGATAAGGTAGTCCTGCGTATCAAACCTGGGTTCTTACCTAAGGTGGTATCTAACAAGAATATCAATCAAGAGATTGTTGTTCCATCCTTGTGTCCTAATCCTTCTTCGAAGAAGGAACGTCTATTACACAATCTGGACGTGGTCCATGCTTTAAAGTTTTACTTACAAGCTACTAAAGATTTTCGTCAAACATCTGCTTTGTTTGTTGTCTACTCTGGACGGAGGAGAGGTCAAAAGGCTTTGGCAACCTCTCTTTCTTTTTGGCTAAGAAGCATAATCTGCTTAGCCTATGAGACTGCTGGACAGCAGCCTCCTGAAAGGATTACAGCTCATTCCACTAGAGCTGTGGCTTCCACTTGGGCCTTTAAAAATGAGGCTTCTGTTGAACAGATTTGCAAGGCGGAGACTTGGTCTTCGCTTCATACTTTTTCAAAATCTTACAAATTTGATACTTTTGCTTCTTCGGAGGCTATATTTGGGAGAAAGGTTTTACAGGCAGTGGTTCCTTCCATTTAAGTACCTGCCTTGTCCCTCCCTTCATCCGTGTACTTTAGCTTTGGTATTGGTATCCCACAAGTAATGGATGATCCGTGGACTGGATACACCTTACAAGAGAAAACACAATTTATGCTTACCTGATAAATTTATTTCTCTTGTGGTGTATCCAGTCCACGGCCCGCCCTGTCATTTTAAGGCAGGTAATTTTTAAATTTAAACTACAGTAACCACTGCACCCTATGGTTCCTCCTTTCTCGGCTTGTTTTCGGTCGAATGACTGGCTATGACAGTTAGGGGAGGAGCTATATTACAGCTCTGCTGTGGGTGTCCTCTTGCAACTTCCTGTTGGGAATGAGAATATCCCACAAGTAATGGATGATCCGTGGACTGGATACACCACAAGAGAAATAAATTTATCAGGTAAGCATAAATTGTGTTTTTTTGTAAGTTATAGGGCAATAAGTACAAGTAGCACTTTGCTATTTCCAAACCATTATTTTTCAAAATTAGCGCTAGTTACATTAGAACGCTAATATCTATCAGGAATCTCTGAATATCCATTGACATGTATATATTTTTTTTTAGTAGACATCCCAAAGTATTCATCTAGGCCCATTTTGGTATATTTCATGCCACCATTTCACCGCCAAATGCGATTAAATACAAAAAAATGTTCACTTTTTTACTAATTTTTTCACAAACTTTTGGTTTCTCACTGAAATTATTTACAAACAGCTTGTGCAATTATGGCTTAAATGGTTGTAAATTCTTCTCTGGGATCCCCTTTGTTCAGAAATAGCAGACATATATGGCTTTGGCGTTGCTTTTTAGTAATTAGAAGGCTGCTAAATGCCACTGTGCACTACACGTGTATTATGCCCAGCAGTGAAGGGGTTAATTAGGGAGCATATAGGGAGCTTTTAGGGATAATTTTAGCTTTAGTGTAGTGTAGTAGACAACCCCAAGTATTGATCTAGGCCAATTTTGGTATTTTTCATGCCACCATTTCTCCGCCAAATGCGATCAAATTAAAAAAAACTTTAAATTTTTCACAATTTTAGGTTTCTCACTGAAATCATTTACAAACAGCTTGTGCAATTATGGCACAAATGGTTGTAAATGCTTCTCTGGGGTCCCCTTTGTTCAGAAATAGCAGACATATATGGCTTTGGTGTTGCTTTTTGGTAATTAGAAGGCCGCTAAATGCTGCTGCCCATCACACCAGTATTATGGCTAGCAGTGAAGGGGTTAATTAAGTAGCTTGTAGGGAGCTTGCAGGGTTAATTTTAGCTTTAGTGTAGAGATCAGCCTCCCACCTGACACATTACACCCCCTGATCCCTCCCAAACAGCTCTCTTCCATCCCCAACCCCACAATTGTCCCACCATCTTAAGTACTGGCAGAAAGTCTGCCAGTACTAAAATAAAAGCTATCTTATTTTTTTATTATTTTTTTTAGCATATTTACATATGCTGCTATGTAGGATCCCCCCTTAGCCCCCAACCTCCCTGACCCCCCCCCAAACAGCTCTCTAACCCCCCCCTGCCTTATTGTGCGCCATATTGGGTACTGGCAGCTGTCTGCCAGTACCCAGTTTTAAATTAAAAACGTTTTTGTTTATTTTTATTAAAAAAAAACTATTTTCTGTAGTGTAGCTGCCCCCCCACAACCCCCAACCCTCTCCCAGATTACTAATTTTATTTATTTATACCCTCTCTCCCACTGAGTCTCTCCCACTGAGTCCTTATAATTGTTCCATAGTGTAGGGTTCCCACCCGCACCCACCTTCGTGCACGCGCGCGCATTCTGGCACGCACCCCACACGCAATCCTGCCCCCCACCTCCATTGATCGCCGCCCACCCGCCTCCCTGGATAAGCTCCCACCCACCAACGAACACCGCGATCAATGGCCGATGCAGAGAGGGCCACAGAGTGGCTCTCTCTAAATCGGACTGCTCAAAACTGTTATTGCAGGATGCCTCAATATCGAGGCATCACTGCAATAACATGAAAGCGGCTGGAAGCGATCAGGATCGCTTCCTGGGCTTTCAAAGACCAACGATGTACGGGGTACGTCCTTGGTCATTAACTGCATTTTTTTGCAGGACGTACCCCATACGTCGTTGGTCGTTAAGGGGTTAAGGACTAGCTCGTAAAAAGCAGATTACAATAATGTCCAGTGAGATGTGGATATGGGGATATCATAAAAATCTGTATGCAGATAGATGTACACTCATAAATCAGTAGTGTAATACTGTAAATATACCAAGAAACTTTAAAAAAACTGATGACCAACTGTGTGACAAAGGACCGAAATATACTTGAATAATTTATTATAAGTAGAACACAAAGTAAAACCTATGGTCTGGACATCCAGAACTAATGCTAAAAATATATCGCTAAGGATATTACTGAAAAAATGGGCACTCTATTGCATATCAAGCAGAATAAAAAATGTTATTAAAAGTACCTGGGTAAACCTCTCACTCTACGTCTAGAGTGGGGAATAGCATGCGTGCAATACACTTTACTGATCCCATGTTCCTCATTTGCCCTTGTTACTAGTGCCTTTATCCGTGAACTAACATACCCCCTCTAATATAAATAGGATGGTTCATACCTTCCAATGTTTACATCTTTTTCTCATGTATAGTCCTACATATTATGATTCTAGCCAGCTTAAGATGGTGACCACTATCCATACCTCTACTAGATACCTGTGAGAATTTTGCCAAACAATAATTGTCCAACCTCAATTTACACTGATGCTCTATATTCAATGGAAAAATAGATTATACACGAGACCACTTTAAAGAAATTAGAATGGGTGTATTCCACCTTAAAAAAACTTGTTGATGATGGCCACCTTGACAACACACCCATGGCTAATTATCCAATAGGATCCAGGCTTCTGCCTTAAATGAATAGACTTTTTGAAGTGTGACTCATTCTTGAAAAAGCCCCAAGCGTGGGGTGAAACGTGTTGAACTGAGTCACTTTTTTCCTTAGTTGCCACCTCAACTTGCTGCATTTACACAGCCAGACAGCTTCTGGCTCATCTTTGATAGACCGGACCCTCTTTGCACTAATTGGGTGCAAGGAGTCTACAATATTGACTTAGACGCATTATCCACTCCACCGGAACAACAGAGTACTAACCACATCAGTATTACACAGAAAACCACAGACTACGAGTTTGATACATAGTATCAGCTGGATCATATCCTATACGGAACAACAGGAGTACAACTACGTCAGTGGCTTATGTCACACTCGGAAGAGGTTACAAAGGACCCAGGAGTGAAGCGATGAATCTACGCCAGAATCCACTACTAAGAGAAAATAAGATTACATCCTTCAAGGAAATTTGAACTTCACTTATTTCAGCTGGTCTACTTAAACGGCTCCAACTTATCTATGCTATAACATTTACACCATCCTAGGCATCTATTGCCTCATATAATGAGAGCGGATCCATTTCAAAGTGTATTGCACGCATACTATTCCCCACTCTAGATGTAGAGTGAGAGGTTTACCCAGGTACTTTTAACAACATTTTTTATTCTGCTTGATGTGCAATAGAGTGCCCATTTTTTCAGTATTATCCTTATCGATATATGATGAGCTGTTGCATGCCAATAGAGATCTCCTTCCTAAAAGATGGTTTTTTTTTTATTTTAATTGTTTAAAAAATATGCTTTGAATTACCCACCATTTGAAAGAGACAACTGCCTTTCAAATCATGGGTCTTGATGTTTCTAGGACTTAAAAGGGACATGAACGCCAACATTTTTCTTTCATAATTCAGATAGAGAATACAGTTTTAAACAACATTCCAATTTACTTCTATTATCTAATTTGCTGTGTTGATGAAACAGCAGTGCACATGGGGGAGGCAATCACACGAAGCGCCTATATGCAGCTACCAATCAGCAGCTACTGAACCTATTTATATATGCTTTTCAACAAAGGATATCAAGAGAATGAAGTAAATTGGCTAAAAAGAAGTAAATTGGAAAGTTTTTTTTAAAAATTGAATGCTCTTTCTAAATCATGAAAGAAAACAAATTAGGTTTCATGTCCCTTTAAGGGAGTTGAGATTGATGGGTTTGAATACTTACCCCCCCCCCCCACCCAGCTCCCTGAAAGGGACAGTCAAGTATAAATTAAACTTTCATTATTCAGATAGGACTTTTAATTTTAATCGACTTTCCAATTTACTTTTATCATCAAATTTGCTTTTTTCTCTTGGTATTCTTAGTTTAAACTAAACATAGTTAGGCTCATATGCTAATTTCTAAGCCTTTGAGGGCTGCCTCTTATCACATGCTTTTTAAATCTCTTTTCAACACAAAGAGACAGAAAGTACACGTGGGCCATATAGATAACACTGTGTTCAGGCACAGAAAGTTATTTAAGATCTAGCACAATACAATGCTAAATTTAAGACAATAGATAATAAACAGTCACAGTCATGTGATCAGGGGGCTGGAAGAAGGTTCCTAGATACAAGGTAATCACAAAGGTAAAAAGTACATTAATATAACTGTGTTGGTTATGCAAAACTGGGGAATAAGTAATAAAGTTATTATCTATCTTTTAAAACAATAACAATTCCATGGTTGACTGTCCCTTTAAGCAGCAAGTCATCTGCAGCAACCCAAACTCAGTTCCTGGAGTTTGGTAACGTCACCATGCATGCATAATTTGCAGTAAGTGCAGGGGGGCAGTGATCTGTTCCAAAAGCTTGACCCCCCCAGGATGACAACTGTTGGTCATCAACCACATTTAAATCATGAAGTAGCCATGGGGCAAAATTATGTTTGAAATTCATTGAGCATCATCTCCTCTATCATTTCATTAGTTCTATCTGTAGTCTTGTGAGGTGCACATCAAACGAGAACTGCTAGCAACTTGGAGAAACAAGAATCAGCACTGCAACACTTTGGAAACGTGTGCAAAAAATATAAATATTTGCAATTGTAAAATATCTGTGTGTAGACTTGCTGGATAGAATGAATGGTGTCTTCAGGGTCATTGGCCATAAGTGTTGTGGGACACTTTTAGAGACACGTTAGGAATTTTTATCTACACTTCAGCCCAACATGTGAAATTCAAAAAAACTTTATTAACAAGGACTTTATGTGAAGTATCTAATTTTGCTGCTGTGTTGCTCAACTTCTTTTTTCTTTATTTTAACCTTTTTTTTCAGGTTTTCTTTTTATAACCCCTTAGCGACCGAGGACGTGCCAGGCACGTCCTACAATGGGTTCCAGTTAATGACCAAGGAGGTGCCTGGCACGTCCTAAGGGGTTTGAAGCACTGTAAGCTATCGTAAATCGCTTCCAGGCGCTTTCAGGTTATTGCAGTGATGCCTCGATATTGAGGCATCCTGCGATAACCTTTTTTAAGCATCCGATGAAGAGAGACACTCTGTGGCCCTCTCTGCATCAGCCAGCGATGGTGCCCATCATTGGAGGGACTGAGACACAATTTATGGGAAGGAGGGAGAGGGAGAAGGAGAGGGAGGGGAAATAAATGTTGGAAAATGGATCTGGGAGGAGGAGGGGGTAGTGTATTGAGGGGGGCAGCTACACTACAGAAAATTGGGATTTAAATAAAAAAAATAACAAAATACCTTTTTTTTTTAAGCAAACTGGGTAGTGGCAGACAGCTGCCAGTACCCAAGATGGCGGCAAATAGGTAGAGGGGGAGGGTTAGAGAGCTGTTTGGGGGTGGGGTAATCAGGGATATTGGGAGATCCAACACTGCATTTTATATATATATATGTAAAAAAAATATACATTTTTTTTTTTTTAAAAAAGCCTTTTATTTTAGTACTGGCAGACTTTCTGCTAGTACTTAAGATGGCGGTAACAATTTTGAGGTGGGGGAGGGAAGAGAGGGATCAGGGGGTGAAATGTGTCAGGTGGGAGGCTGATCTCTACACTAAAGCTAAAATTAATGCTACAAGCTACCTAATTAACTCCTTAACTGCTGGGCATAATACAAGTGTGGAAGTAGCCCATGTATTATAGGTTGAAAGTAAATGTGTTCGCTAGAGAGCAATTGAATTTACTACATGATGGGATAACGTGACTGCACAAAACACATCAAAATTATATTAAAAAGTACATTTACATTGATAGTAACACTAATAAAAAATTATTTAAAAAAAAACATATTGCATAAAAAAAGAGATACATGCTACCTAATTAACCCCTTAATTGCTGGGCATAATACAAGTGTGGTGCGCAGCATCATTTAGCTGCCTTCTAATTGCCAAAAAGCAATGCCAAAGCCATATATATCTGCTATTTTTGAACAAAGGGGATCCCAGAGAAGCATTAACAACCATTTGTGCCATACTTGCACAAGCTGTTTGTAAATAATTTCAGTGAGAAACCTAAAGTTTGTGAAAAAGTGAAAGATTTTTTCTTATTTGATTGCATTTGGCAGTGAAATGGTGGCATGAAATATACCAAAATGGGCCTAGATCAATACTTTGAGTTGTCTACTACACTAAAGCTAAAATTAACCCCACAAGCTCCCTAAAAACTACCTAATTAACCCCTTCACTGCTGGGCATAACACAAGTGTGGTGCGCAGCGGCATTTAGCGGCCTTTTAATTACCAAAAAGTAATGCCAAAGCCATAAATGTCTGCTATTTCTGAACAAAGGGGATCCCAGAGAAGCATTTACATCAATTTGTGCCATAATTGCAAAAGCTGTTGGTAAATAATTTCAGTGAGAAAGCAAAAGTTTGTGAAAAATGTAACGATTTTTTTTATTTGATTGCATTTGGCGGTGAAATGGTGGAATTAAATATACCAAAATGGGCCTAGATCAATGCATTGGGTTGTCTACTAAAAATATACATGTGAAAGGTTATTTAGGGATTCCTGACAGATATCAGTGTTACAATATAACTATTGCTAGTTTTGGGAAAAAAAAATGTTTTGGAAATAGCAAAGTGCCACTTATACTTATTGCCCTATAACTTGCAAAAAAAGCAAAGAACATGTAAACATTGGGTATTTCTAAACTCATGACAAAATTTAGAACCTATTTTGCATGGGTGTTTTTTTCAATTTTCTCCATCATATTTTACAATATTTTTTATAGTAAATTATAAGATATGATGAAAATAATGGTATATTTAGAAAGTCTATTTAATGGCGAGAAAAACGGTATATAATATATGTGGGTACAGTAAATGAGTAAGAGGAAAATTACAACTAAACACAAACACAGCAGAAATGTAAAAATAGCCCTGGTCCCAAACGGTAAGAAAATTTAAAAATTGTCTGGTCACTAAGGGGTTAAATATGTTACAGTGAACTATTTTATAGAGTGAGGTTTGTTTGTTTTTTAAATGTTAGTTTTGTAAGGTCTTGAATGATCTTTTGTGATGCCTGTATCCTTCACAGCACTGATGTGAAGGGTAAAGTATGGTAAGGTGCGCGTATGTGCATGCGCAAAATTGTATTTTAGCAAGCACATTTTCAAGTGTGCACAGATTGCTTGGTGGCTGAACCCGCCCAGCGTGTGTTCACCTCTCCCGTTAGACTTTACTAATAAACAGAGTTACAGTGAGCAACTGCAAATGTCACTGTAGTTAATTGTGTGCCAGCATTTCACACTGTAGGGAGTGCATCAGCCTTGAGTGCTCTACAGCAGAGACAGCCTCACGATTACACTAGTTAGTCAACAGACATCGCAGTAGAGATATACAAAAATATGTGTTTTTATAGCGAGTGCAAAATTACATTTTAAATTCTGTTTTTTTATAGTGACTATTGCTCAAAAGTGAGTGTAATGCACCTGTGCTAGGACTTCCCTACTTTTAGGGCTAAATTTATTAAGATGCATTCGCAGCTTTTTCGGCTACATGGAAAAGATTTGCATAGTCTAGTCTGCTGCCACATATTTAAAGGGACAGTCTACACCAGAATTGTTATTATTTTAAAAGATAGATAATCCCTTTATTACCCATTCCCCAGTTTTGCATAACCAACACAGTTATATTAATATACTTTTAACCTCTGTTTTTACCTTGTATCTAAGCCTCTGCAAACTGCCCCTTTATTTCAGTTCTTTTGACAGACTTGCAGTTTAGACAATCAGTGCCTGCTCCCAGATAACTTCACGTGCACGAGCACAGTGTTATCTATATGAAATACTTGAACTAACACCCTCTAGTGGTGAAAAACTGTTGAAATGCATTCTGAAAAGAGGTGGCCTTCAAGGTCTAAGAAATTAGCATATGAACCTCCTAGGTTAAGCTTTCAACTAAGAATACCAAGAGAACAAAGCAAAATTGGTGATAAAAGTAAATTGGAAACATGTTTAAAATGACATGCTATATCTGAATCATTAAAGTTTATTTTGGCCTAGACTGTCCCTTTAAGAAGCAGAAACTGCTTATTTTGCCTCTTCGACACCTCAGAGATGGCGAGATCAATCACCCGGATGCTCACCTGCTCATTGCAGTTTTGGACATAAGGATTTTTGCACTATACATGTAAATGCTTCTAGTAAAAGCAGTATACTTAAGTATGCTCCGAGCAGCAGCATTTTATACACACCACTTGCTCAGGGAGCCTAAGTTGCTTGCATCATCTTGTAACCACTCAAATTTCATTATTGCTGACATGATATAAGCCCCAGTGGAGCTTTAAGCAGCTGCAGTATTTAAAATGTGGGTGTATTGAGAATATCTAGCTAGGCTTCGCATGCACAGAAAAATGTTAACACTTAAACATTGATAACTTGTACCAGAAGCATTTTTGGCAATATATGTATGTTGTAAATATCTTTCTATTCAAAGATGTAATTCATTTATGTGCATTTATATTTTTACCAGAATATCCTTTTAAGTTTAGAGGTTTCAGCCACACTCATTGCGAACAGGTGCATAAAATCCGGCACATAGGTGTGATGTCCAGGTGCCCTCATACTTTTGTATATAGAAAAGGCTAGATTTGCGAGTGGCATGCTAACTGTTGCGCGTGAGCAATAATGCGTTTATCATAGATCTTTGCGCATGTTGGAAGTAGCGTATGTATTACAGATTGAAAGTAAATGTGTTCACTTGAGAGCAATTGAATTCACTACACGATGGGATAGCGAGACTGCACAAAACACATCAAAATTATATTAAAAAGAACAGTTACATTGATAACAACACTAATAAAAATTATTATAAAAAAAAAACATATTGCATAAAAAAGAGATACATGCATATATATGTGTGAACATATGTATGTAAATATATATATATGTATGTATGTATGTATGTATGTATGTATGTATGAAGGCACTCTCTGGTCTTTTAAGTGAATAGTTTTAATAAATCAAGTGTGACGTTTCGGGGGACACTCCCCTTCCTCAGACAAACACAAACAGCATTCGACTGAAAATTTAAACAAAACAAGCCCCTCCCCCAGTGAACAAATTGAGCCAAAAAAGTTACCATGGTGATCCTCAATAAACAAGTACTACTTAATTAATGCCTTGTGAATGGTATACTAAATATCATCAGAGCTTTACACAAGCATATGTAATAGCATATATAATGCAAGTGACAGAAAACATTTTCAATCTAATAATATACAGTGCTTAAATACAATTACAAAGAGTTACATAAAATTATAACGTTATTCATGTGTACCACATGTGTCCCCTAGCACACTTAATTACAGTGAACATACGATGAGAAGTGCTTAATAATGTTGTGCCTAATGTTTAATTGTGTTGTGTTGCATTATATCAGCCGTGTGGAGCACCGGATCACTTAGGATCCATACCATCACATAATTTTAAAGTATGAAGGGCATTTGTATCAAATTATCACCATCTATCCCATTGGTATAGACCGTTAAAATAAAATATCTACCTGTTCTGGGCTGAGGGAATAAATCCATATTGCGGTATAACAAACATAACCACGTTGGGTCTAAGTGGCGTGCTACTCGGCACATCCTATTGACGTCATCTAAGGGAGACCTACCTCTAAGAGTGCTATGTTGCCATAGCAACAATGGACAACAAACGATATACACGGAACTAACCCAAAGAAGGAATGGCATGATGAATGATTAAAACCTGTCTGTACTGTCTGCATTCATAATCCCATCAATTCAGGCAATATCGCCAACACCACTGGCAGAAATGCAGTCCCAAACCAGAACAGACCCTCCGAAACAGCTTTCTAAGTATCCTCCTCTAACTAGTGTTTCTTAGTTACTGGCAGCTGTCAGTAGTTACAAGAAAAGGATATACAGTATCTGCGCTTTCCCCTCACTCACTGCCAGATATAAATTATCCTTCTCTCCCAAAGAGCCATAAAAAGTAAAAACAACACACAAAGAGAAAATATACTGGCGCAAAAAAATAATGCCAGAGTGGATAAAATTAATAAATAAAAATTACTTTATTACTTATCAAATTGATTTCAGAACAGCACTTATATAGTACTTACAGAAAAAGGTAGGTTCATAAAAGTGTATAAGTTAAATAATACAAAAATACACTAATAGGATGTGCACATCTCCTGTATAATATTGATTATGAAGCAAAGATAGAAATAGATAAAAAATAAATAAATTACACAGTATCTCACAGGGTATTCTTATTCATATAGTTTCTAATACTCAGAAGACACTCCTGAAAAAATGAAGAAAAGACACCCTTGGTGTGAAAGTTGGGTATAACAATATAAATCCTCTTGAATACTGAAGAATTAACCACAGTTAAATAACTGTATGAGCACACTGTCATTTAAATGCTTTCCAAAGGTAAACAATGCATTAAGTCAGTGTTTTTCAACAAGTGTGCCGCGGCACACTAGTGTGCCATGACAGATCCTCAGGTGTGCCGCGGCAGACCGACAACAGTGTGACATATTTTTTTAAATTTTGCTTGTTTTTTATTCTGGGCCATTTTTTTATTTTGAGTGAGATGATGACTGAGGGTAACTGGGCATTGGTAGCTCACCTCCCCGACCCGTATTCACACTTGGAAGGAACCCCCACCCACCACAACACGTGCCTAGTGCTGGCTCTACACGCAGCAGCACGCAACACTTAGTTTGTAGGAGGCATGGCATGACAGCACAGTACAGTGTGTGTGTGTGTGTGTGTATATATATATATATATATATATATATATATATATATATATATATATATATATATATATATATATATATATATATATATATATATATATATATATAAACTGTATTAGGCTACAATATGTGATTTTGTAAAATTTTGGGATGGTGGTGTGCCGCAGGATTTTTTAATGTAAAAAAGTGTGCCACGTCAAGAAAAGGTTGAAAATCACTGCCTTAAGTCTTATGTTACAATCTGTTTCCTTGTAGGAACACAGCTGCCTCAATCTAGACCACTAGTAGTGGCATCTGACATCAATGTTCATACGGACCTATCACCTAATAAATGTCTACTGTTACGTAACATCTACTCTCCGAATCTGCTTCAGCATAGATTCTTCAAAATGATTTCCCACCTCCTATTAGAAAATATGAAAGGAACTCTATTTCTGGAACGTCTCTATCAACCCCATTCTAGATACCTCTGACTCCACCTCAAGGATCTCCAACCCTAAACTAAAGTCAGTCAAAAACTTACTAGCCTCCCTTAACCTACACAACATTTGGAACACCCTATACCCTACTGGAAGAGATTGCACATTCTATTACAATGTACACACAAAAAATACCCTAGAATTGATTATTGGTTTACCGACTCCTCTGGTTTAGTGATGGTCCCCAAGAGCACCATAGGCAATATTTCATGGTCTAATTAAATGTAAGTACACATAAGTACTTACCTTTGATTATTTTATTATTATAAATTTATAATTTTTAAAACAAAGCCAGACAATTAAAATTTAAATAAAACACAGGGAATGATTTTATTAAAGGGACATTGACCCCATTTTTTTTTCGTGATTCAGATAGAGCATGCGATTTTAAGCAACTTTCTAAATTACTCCTATTATCAAATTTTCTTCATTCTCTTAGTATCTTTATTTGAAATGCAAGAATGTAAGTTTAGATGCCGGCCCATTTTTGGTGAACACACTGTGTTGTTCTTGCTGAATGGTGGATAAATTCACCCACCAATAAACAAGTGCTTTCCAAGGGTTCTGAACCAAAAAAAATAGCTTAGATGCCTTCTTTTTCAAATAAAGAAAGCTAGAGAATGAAGAAAATTGATAATAGGAGTAAATTAGAAAGTTGCTTAAAATTGCATGCTCTATCTGAATCACGAAATAAAAAAATTGGGTTCAGTGTCCCTTTAATTATATACATCTATATCCCAATTAGCAAAACAACATAAATCAGAACACAACTTTTCATCACACACTGACACAGACATACACAGAACTTAAAAATCTTTTGATAGAAGAACATCAAAAACAATCTCTACAAGTCAAACAAAATTACTTTGGTCAATCCAAGAAACCCAGTAAATTATTACCTAGAACAATCAAGCGAAAGCAACTGAAATCATATATACATTACATTAAAATGGACAGTCTAGACCAAAATAAACTTTCATGATTCAGATAGAGAATGTAAATTTTAAACATATTTTCCAATTTACTTTTGTCATCAAATTTGATGTGTTCTTTTGGTATTCTTCATATGCTAATTTCTAAACCCTTGAAGGCTGCCTCTTCTCTCAGGGTATTTTGACAGTTTTTCACCACTAGAGGGTGTTAGTTCATGTGTGTCATATAGATAACACTGTGCTCACGCACATGGATCTCCAGGGAGCCAGCTCTGATTGGCTAAAATGGATATCTGTCAAAAGAATTGAAATAAGGGGGCAGTTTGCAGAGGCTTAGATACAAGGTAATCGCAGTGGTAAAAAGTATATTTATATCTATCTTTTTAAACAATAAAAATTCTGGTATAGACTGTCCCTTTAAAGGCCCTGACAACACAGAGATCAAAGAAAGCAAAAAAAAAATAGCCAACTCTTTCAATCAATATTATAAAGCACTTTGCAACCTCAGCATTCCTGACCCTGGCCATACTTAACAAGAAAACAGAATGTATGCTTACCTGATAAATTACTTTCTCCAACGGTGTGTCCGGTCCACGGCGTCATCCTTACTTGTGGGATATTCTCCTCCCCAACAGGAAATGGCAAAGAGCCCAGCAAAGCTGGTCATATGATCCCTCCTAGGCTCCGCCTACCCCAGTCATTCGACCGACGTACAGGAGGAAATATGCATAGGAGAAAACATATGATATGGTGGTGACTGTAGTTAGAGAAAATAATTCATCAGACCTGATTAAAAAAACCAGGGCGGGCCCTGGACCGGACACACCGTTGGAGAAAGTAATTTATCAGGTAAGCATAAATTCTGTTTTCTCCAACATAGGTGTGTCCGGTCCACGGCGTCATCCTTACTTGTGGGAACCAATACCAAAGCTTTAGGACACGGATGAAGGGAGGGAGCAAATCAGGTCACCTAAATGGAAGGCACCACGGCTTGCAAAACCTTTCTCCCAAAAATAGCCTCTGAAGAAGCAAAAGTATCAAATTTGTAAAATTTGGCAAAAGTGTGCAGTGAAGACCAAGTCGCTGCCTTACATATCTGGTCAACAGAAGCCTCGTTCTTGAAGGCCCATGTGGAAGCCACAGCCCTAGTGGAGTGAGCTGTGATTCTTTCAGGAGGCTGCCGTCCGGCAGTCTCATAAGCCAAACGGATAATGCTTTTAAGCCAAAAAGAAAGAGAGGTAGAAGTTGCTTTTTGACCTCTCCTTTTACCAGAATAAACAACAAACAAAGAAGAAGTTTGTCTGAAATCTTTAGTGGCCTCTAAATAGAATTTTAGAGCACGGACTACGTCCAAATTGTGTAACAAACGTTCCTTCTTCGAAACTGGATTCGGGCACAAAGAAGGTACAACTATCTCCTGGTTAATATTCTTGTTGGAAACAACTTTCGGAAGAAAACCAGGCTTAGTACGCAAAACCACCTTATCTGCATGGAACACCAGATAGGGCGGAGAACACTGCAGAGCAGATAACTCAGAAACTCTTCTAGAAGAAGAAATTGCAACCAAAAACAAAACTTTCCAAGATAATAACTTAATATCTACGGAATGTAAGGGTTCAAACGGAACCCCTTGAAGAACTGAAAGAACTAGATTAAGACTCCAGGGAGGAGTCAAAGGTCTGTAAACAGGCTTGATTCTAACCAGAGCCTGAACAAACGCTTGAACGTCTGGCACAGCTGCCAGCCGTTTGTGAAGTAAAACAGATAACGCAGAAATCTGTCCCTTCAGAGAACTTGCAGATAATCCCTTCTCCAAACCCTCTTGTAGAAAGGATAAAATCCTAGGAATTTTTATCTTGTTCCATGGGAATCCTTTAGATTCACACCAACAGATATATTTTTTCCATATCTTATGGTAAATTTTTCTAGTCACAGGCTTTCTAGCCTGAATCAGAGTATCTATTACAGAATCTGAAAACCCACGCTTTGATAAAATCAAGCGTTCAATCTCCAAGCAGTCAGTTGGAGAGAAACCAGATTCGGATGTTCGAATGGACCTTGAACAAGAAGGTCCTGTCTCAAAGGTAGCTTCCATGGTGGAGCCGATGACATATTCACCAGGTCTGCATACCAAGTCCTGCGTGGGCACGCAGGAGCTATCAAGATCACCGAAGCCCTCTCCTGGTTGATCCTGGCTACCAGCCTGGGAATGAGAGGAAACGGTGGGAAAACATAAGCTAGGTTGAAGGTCCAGGGTGCTACTAGTGCATCTACTAGAGTCGCCTTGGGATCCCTGGATCTGGACCCGTAACAAGGAACCTTGAAGTTCTGACGAGACGCCATCAGATCCATGTCTGGAATGCCCCATAATTGAGTTATTTGGGCAAAGATTTCCGGGTGGAGTTCCCACTCCCCCGGATGGAATGTCTGACGACTCAGAAAATCCGCTTCCCAATTTTCCACTCCTGGGATGTGGATTGCAGACAAGTGACAGGAGTGATCCTCCGCCCATTGAATTATCTTGGTCACTTCCTCCATCGCCAGGGAACTCCTTGTTCCCCCCTGATGGTTGATATATGCAACTGTCGTCATGTTGTCTGATTGAAACCCTATGAATTTGGCCTTTGCTAGATGAGGCCAAGCTTTGAGAGCATTGAATATCGCTCTCAGTTCCAGAATGTTTATCGGGAGAAGAGATTCTTCCCGAGACCATAGACCCTGAGCTTTCAGGGGTTCCCAGACCGCGCCCCAGCCCACCAGACTGGCGTCGGTCGTGACAATGACCCACTCTGGTCTGCGGAAGCTCATTCCCTGTGACAGGTTGTCCAGGATTAGCCACCAACGGAGTGAATCTCTGGTCCTTTGATCTACTTGAATCGTCGGAGACAAGTCTGTATAATCCCCATTCCACTGTCTGAGCATGCACAGTTGTAATGGTCTTAGATGAATTCGTGCAAAAGGAACTATGTCCATTGCTGCAACCATCAATCCTATTACTTCCATGCACTGCGCTATGGAAGGACGAAGAACAGAATGAAGAACTTGACAAGAGCTTAGAAGTTTTGATTTTCTGACCTCTGTCAGAAAAATCCTCATTTCTAAGGAATCTATTATTGTTCCCAAGAAGGGAACTCTTGTTGACGGGGAAAGAGAACTTTTTTCTATGTTTACTTTCCATCCGTGAGATCTGAGAAAGGCTAGGACGATGTCCGTATGAGCCTTTGCTTTTGACAGAGACGACGCTTGAATCAGGATGTCGTCCAAGTATGGTACTACTGCAATGCCCCTTGGTCTTAGAACCGCTAAAAGGGACCCTAGTACCTTTGTGAAAATTCTCGGAGCAGTGGCTAATCCGAATGGAAGTGCCACAAACTGGTAATGCTTGTCCAGAAAAGCGAACCTTAGGAACTGATGATGTTCCTTGTGGATAGGAATATGGAGGTACGCATCCTTTAAATCCACCGTGGTCATAAATTGACCTTCCTGGATGGTAGGAAGGATCGTTCGAATGGTTTCCATTTTGAACGATGGAACCCTGAGAAATTTGTTTAAACACCAAAAAACTCTTAGCCATCTCCGTGGAGATGTTGCCTGTGCAACGGCAAAGAGAATGACTGGGGTAGGCGGAGCCTAGGAGGGATCATATGACCAGCTTTGCTGGGCTCTTTGCCATTTCCTGTTGGGGAGGAGAATATCCCACAAGTAAGGATGACGCCGTGGACCGGACACACCTATGTTGGAGAAATACCTCTTTCTAAACTAGAGCAAATAAAATCCTATCTAAATATCTCAACCTTTACCACACTCACCGAGGAAGAATCTAACTCCCTAGCTGCTATAACACAAGAAGAACTTGATAAGGCCATAACTGAATTCCCCGCAGGCAAAAGGCCCAGCCCAGATAGGCTAACCCCATGGTATGTTACAAACAATATAAATCTTTACTCCTACCCCATATGCTCAATCTCTTTAAAATGCTCACCTCAACAAAATCAATGCCATATCACATGTTGGAAGCCCATATCGTTGTTTTGCCTATACATGGGAAAATGCCCGATAGACCTGAAAATTTCAGCTCCATCTCTCTGCTAGACACCGACATTAAGACACTAGCTAAAGTATTGGCAAATAGACTAAATACATTTCTTCCTAAGCTGATATCAACTGACCAGATGGGTGTTGTCCCAGGGCGCTAAGTTCAAGATTATACCTTGAGAATAACATAACTCATTACACATGCCAATGTGCATTCCATTGCATTAGCCCTATTCTCTACGGATGCTGAAAAGGCGTTCAATAGAGTTGATTGGATATTTCTTTATGAAACAATGAGAAGCATGAATAGTGGCACACATTTCCCTGATATGGTGTTTTCCCTTTATTCTGTTCCAGCACTAGGGTCAGGACAACTGAGTATTATCAGACACTTTCAAAATAACCAACGGCACCAGACAGGGTTGCCCGCTCTTTCCATTACTATTCGTGTTATAGATCGAAAAACTTGCCCAAAAAGTATGACTCAATCATAAAGTATCCCGTGTTACAATGGGGGCTGTAGAGCATTGACAAGTATACTGACAATTTACTCTTCAGAATCACAGAATAAACACTCCCAGAGATAGTCCAAATGTGAGCTCTTGAATGTCTCCACTCCACACCAGCTACTAAACAAGCAAAATAACACATAAAAATTTTAAAATCTCACAAAATAAAATATTTAGGCGTTTGCCTGACCCCAAAAAGACTTATACAACTACAATTATCTGCAAGAGGAAATTAGCAAAGACTTAGCATCCTGGAAAAACAAACCTGTTTCATGGCAAGGCAGAGTTAGTATTATTCAAATGAATGTCCTCCTGTGTCTTCTCTATCTTTTTCAAACTCTCCCTATTGTCACCCCCCCCAAGATTATATCAATCACATGCTATGGAATGGGAAGCAGAGTTTGTAGGCAAACAATGTACCTTCCCAGAGAAAATGTGGGTTTGGGAGTCCCTGACTTAGACAAATACATGAAAGCTATACAACTTCAGAGACTGGTGTAATGAAGCCACAACTCTAAACAAAAGGCATGGTGAACCTGGACTCTCAAATACTAGGTAGAGGGAATGTCGGAGCATTAGCTTAGATCCCACACAAAAAACAGACCACACATATTGTCCCAATACCCCCTAATAAAGGCACTGTTCAACACCTGGGATAGACTCATAGGCACCAGTACACACATCTCGACCCCATTCACCCTTACTACCCATAAGAGAATACCCAGAGTTAACATACTAGTCTATCCAGCCAAAGACAACCATATGCATTAAGGGAAGGTACATTACATTTCGCAATAGACCAGGGCACCATTATGACCCTAGATAAATTACAAGACTGGGACAATACATTATTTTCCACATGGTTATCCCGCTGCCAGCTCATACACTTCGTTAATACTCACACTCACAAAGCAAAATTGAACAGAGAGCTGACCCCTTTTCAACAATTATGTACCCTTACTCAGACCCCAAGACATACATACGCAACGATCTATAAACTCTTACCAGATAATATGCCTACCCCATGATATACCTGGGCATGGAATAAAGAGTTTAACACAGACATTCATCATAAAAACGGGCTTACATTTTTTCAAATGGCCAAACGAGCATCAAATTCAGCATACATGCAGGAAACCCAGTTTAAGTTTGTTAGTAGATGGTATTTAACACCAGCGCATCTTCACAAAATTAACCCACAAATTAGCAATAAATGTTGGAGAGGCTGCAACCAAGAGGGCTCTATGTTTCACATTTGGTGGACATGCCCTAAGATGTCCGAATCCTGGAATACCATTCTCAAGATGATGTTTGAGATATTTGACATACAAATCACACCTTCACCCCAAATTCTCATGTTTATATCACATGTAGCCCCAAAAATGCTCCTCCTCATTATGATAAATAGCACAAAGAAACGCATCCCCAAGCTATGGAACCCAAATAGAACACCAACACTCCCAGAATGGCATAACCAAGTAAATTAAATGTTACAACTGAAAAGATACCAGTACTTGGAAACCAATAAGATAGATGTTTATTCAGAAATTATGGATCTTTGGTCCAAATCCCCCCTACATCTTAAATATTAACTGATGGCAGTAAGTCACATGACAACAACACGTGAATACACATACAAAACCATTACTTTTAATGAGAATGTATGGTTGTTGTTTTTTCTCTCCTCCCCATCTGGAGGCACTTCCCCCCCTTCCTCCTCCTTTCTTCTTCTTTTCTAACACCTTGTTTCTTACTTATTCCTATTAAAAACTTCTATTAAACACCAGGCATTACAGGGGGTCTAAAATGTCCAACACTGTCAAATTGTTTAAATAGTGCTAATACTGCTATGATATACAGAAAAAGTATACTGACCTGATAAAAGAAGTACAAAAAAAAAAGAGACTGTGGGGAAGCAAGGACTAAATGACAGGAATGCAAGTCGAAACATAATTCTGGGAAATATCCTCCTCAGAGATATAATAGACCAACCACAGCGGATCCTCCCAAAGGCGCACCAACAACAGACTATCACAGTCTCAAAATAGAGGTATATAGATCTTTCATACTTGATGAATACTGCCACATAAGATTATGGACTTGTTCACGTCTCAAATCCCCCACAGACTACTTATCTAGAACTCAATATAACTTTACTTGACAAACTTGATATTTGTATATTTTTCATTCTTTGCAAGTCTCCGGTTAAGACCCGATACGCATCATATTGTATATTTTGAATATACCTAATAAAGATTACAGTGTTAAAAACATTTTTATTTTTTTTAAATAGTGATAACTTTCCTGTACCACCTTCCACATTTGTAGCAACTTTGCAGATCATTACTCCTCTTTCTAGTTTTGGTATTTTGAAAATTAAAAAAATGCCTAAATCACCAGTTTTATTCATCCCTTAAAAAAATATGCAAGTTCCTATCATATCATCTCTCTTCTGGTGGGAGTTCCACAGGAGTGCATGGGATGTAAAAAAGTATCCTGATTCAGTCTCTAACCTCCTGGCATTTGAGCTTTTTGGGTAAGTGCTTGTCCCGCAAATTGTTATCTTCTACAATAGCCCATATCTCTCCCTTCTTTCCTCAGATATCAATATCATTAAGACGTTTCTTCTTTTTTCTATTTTTACACTATATGCACCATTTTAGTGGACAGTTTTTGAACAGTTTCTGTTTTATTTATATCCTTCTGGTCAAGGAAAATATTTAAAATTATACAACATTCAAACTAATAAAGTTATTTTTATCACAACTGACACCTTATTCACTTGTCTTTTCTTATAATATCTATAACGTGTGGTCTAATGTTTAAAATTATATTACTATAGGTAAAAAGAAAAAAAAAAAGGAAAAATTCTTTAAGCTGAGATTTTGGCATTAAATGTCTACAGTTGAAGTTTCTTCCTCATTCGCTGTGGTCCACTGCATTGATATGGGACTTGCATGTAGGCTGCTCTTCCCAGCAAAACACTTAGTGATCATATAGAGTATGGGAACTCTACCAGCATTGTAGCAAAGTGTATTTAATTTATGTGCTGCCCAGGGCAATTAGAAAACTGCTGCCCCCCCCCCCCCCCCCACACAAAATATAAAAAAAAAAAAACTAGTTCACATAGTATTATAGTTCATTTATCACAAAAAAGAGCAAGAGATGCAGAAAGGGGTCATGCACCATCATTAGATAATTATAATTTTCATATTTCTGTGTAATAAAATTAATAAACAGCATAAATGTGGAAAGGCATCATGTTATAGATCTGCCCCTTACAATCTGTTGCCGAAGGAAAATAGCATTAAATGGACATGATATTCAAAGGTTGAAGCACTTAAAAGTGATGCAGTCTAGCTGTAAAAGGTTAACTAGAAAATATCACTTAAACAACTCTAATTAAAAAAAAAAAGGTATTTTACCTCAAAATTTCCTCAGTAGCCATTGTAAAGGGACTTTAAGCAGCCAATCAGGATGCTATTCCCAGGACTTGCAAAGGAACATGTATCTGTTACAGTCATGTTATTTCACTCCTCAGTTTAAGAACATTTACAATTAAATTTCATGAGATTTCAATAAATCACATTGTGACCTCACCACTGATGACCTCACCGATTGGCTGTTTTCTTTTTTCCAACATGCAACTGACAGCAGTGGAGGCTCCTCCACATGTGCACACCCGCACGTGAACCCCCAGTCAAAAGAAGAAGAAAAAATAAAGAATTCTGAAGAAAATATACATTTTTCCAATAGCCCCCCCTATTGGAAAAATTATATTTAAGTTATGCCCCTAAAAAAGTTAAAGCAAAATTTTTCTTTATTGTAAATATATTTCTTTTAATTTTTTTATTGATTTTTTATTGAACCGCACATGCGGTAGAGCCAACATGCCTGTGTCTTGGCTTTTAATGCAGACACTTGGGACGCCACGCCCACCCTCCACCCCATCCCTATACTGGCTTAATCGCACAATGGAGCCTGTGCGATCGAGCCAGTGAGGTGGTGTGCTAAGCCGTCCAGATACCACATGATGTGATGACGTTCACTAGGCTCCTCCTCCTCAACGGCACAATATCTCATTGTGGAGATAAGTCGTGAGTTGAGAGGAGCTCATTTTGGGCAGTCACAGACTTGTGATGGAGCGCAGCGGCTGGCGGCCTGCTTGGGGCCTTGAGCAGCACATAGTTGGACTGAGCAGATGAGTTGAGCCGTATGGTGTATGCTGAATGCTGATTGCAGGGCCCTGCTACCCTGGCTTGGTAAATATAACTGAGGAGAGGCTGCTGCAGTTCGTGTGGTTAGTGCACTGTGCTGGGGATAGAAAGTGGAGGAACATGTGCTGGTAACACAGGGGATGGGAATAGGAGGACAATCTGGACTATTACTATACACAAGTCTGGCTGAACCCTGCCCTGCGCGCGCCTTGTTTTGCTTCTGGATCCGTGGCGGCAGATCCCAAACAGAGGTCAATGATCAAACTTGCAGTGCCCTGGAGCTGAGCTTTCATTGAAATCAGTGGACTGTTAAGGACCTTAGATAGCACAAGGTTTGATTCATGTTTCTAATTACATTCAACCTAGGATTTGGATTTATTTTGGTTATATTGTGCATCCTAAAGTAATGTGCTTCTATCTCAAAATATAATAAAATATAGAAATCATGTAAATGTCTGATA
Organism: Bombina bombina; assembly: GCF_027579735.1. NCBI lineage: Eukaryota > Metazoa > Chordata > Amphibia > Anura > Bombinatoridae > Bombina > Bombina bombina. Next base: position 767,422,448 of record NC_069502.1, read on the forward strand.
GATATTATATATATATATATCAGTGTGTGTTATTTGTAAAACAGATATAAGATTTGATTGACAGCACTGTGTGTATATATATATATATATATATATATATATATATATAATGTCCTTATACTGCCCCAGTGACAGGACTCTTGTACCCAGTATATATATATATATATATATATATATATATATATATATATATATATATATATATATATATATATATATATATATATATATATATATATATATATATATATATATATATATATATATATATATATATATATATATATATATATAATGAGTGGAGCCATCTGAGGGGCGGGGCTAGTCAATTAATAAATATTCACAGAGCACTTTCTCTTTTAAGATGAAGACATTTTGAGGTAAAATGTCTTCATGTTTACAAACAGATGTTCATGTGATATTTTCTTGTCAGCTGTTTACACTTATGCAGCATCACTTTCAAATGATTTAGCATATGGGTATTATATCCCTTTAAATGGATATTCTAATGCAAACATAACATGCTCTAATTTGTCTGAGAATGTAATTTTGCATTACTGATCCTAACCTCACTATGGGCCTTTTTTTTAGCATTATATTGTAATGTAGGTGTCTCACCTTCACATGCATGACCCTGCATAGTGAGATAAACAGCTCTCAAGCTAAATTTCCACTTTCTAAAATTTTGTGAGGGACCTCACAGTACTGACACGACGTCTTAGATCATCTAAGCAGAACACTTGGTACCCATAAAAGGCAGCCTTTATATAGTCGTCATGTAGCAATCAATAGGTCTCTAAATTAAAGGGATATAAAACCCCAACAAATATTTTATAATTCGTACAGAGAATAACATTTAAAAAAGTTTCCGATTTACATCTATTATCAAATTTGCTCCGTTCCCATGGTATTCTTTGTTGAAGAGATATCTAGGTAGGTGTTTGAAGCACTACATAGCAGAAAAAAGTGCCGCCATCTTGGATAACATTCTTGCAAAACTACTGCCATATAGTGAACCTGTGATATCCCTTTAAGAACAACTATCTAATAGCACTTCCTCCCTATTTAAGGAAGTGTTATTACATTACTCAGGGCCTGAAAATTAAAGTGGATTCTCACTGTTTGTTCCTCTCTGAACAAATAACCTTGTAATCTCCTTTCAGGTCCTTACCTACTTTATGCATTGTTACTCTATAGTCTACGTTGCTGCTCAACTTTCTAGTTTGCACTTGGACTGAAACAACTTACTCGGATCCCTACGCCTACCGGAACTTCTTCCACACGTGATCCGAAGTCGCGCTCACACAAGCTGTTACCGGAACGCCGCTGCCAGCTCATTCTCCGGTCAGCTCTCTCCTAGGAGGTATTACCGCTCTCCACGCCACACCAATACTCTCGGTTGGAACAGGATCCGCTCTCCACGCTTCTTTGGGTATCGTAGCATATTAACCTGATAAGCTACTCAAACAGTCTATTTAAGTTTGTCTCTCTACCTGGGGTGTGTTTTTCCCTTAATTAACCTCCTCCTTGCTGGGCAATATCGCGTGTATGCTGGAACTGTATATATTTTATGGTATGATTGTGTGAGTGCGTAAACTTCTTGCTGAACCCAAATTGAACGTTTATACCGGATTATAACCTATGAATATTACTACCTTCTCCTGAATATAAAGGATTAATCTCAGTTTAATCATATTACTCATATGCTTATTTTTAAAGATTTCTTTGAGTCTACTCTTGCTACACAATTGTATTACATTTTTTCTACCTTATCATATGAGATCTACCACACTACATTTTCAATTACAAAAGTAAAGGCTCACCTTGTGCATGCTAGTAAAACAAGCTATTTTTACTTGCTGTGAACAAGAATAGAGCAACATTACCTTTATTTTCTTATCAATATAAATTCACCTTATTAAAGTGAGACTGTTTATCACAGAATTTTCAGGCCATATATCTATTTATAAATTTTAGATCATGGATCCTAATGAAATAAAAAATGAATTTTCCAATATTCATAAAAAATTAGAATACCAAAGCCTTAACGACAGCAACCCTGCATTGTCATCTTTTACAAGGTTATAACGTTATTCAGCAAAATAAGGGCCACTTTATGACTTTATATCAGGAACCCACGAGACCTGCAAATGGCGCAGAGCATTGCACACAATATCTTCAGTTCTCTGAAAATCGGCAGATGATGCCTCATGTTACTGCTTAAGATCTATATGATCTCTGAAGAGGTATCAATCCCTTACTACATGTGTGTTATTGAATATGCTTGAAAGGAATGCTTGTGGATCAGACAAGAGCCAAAGAGTTTTCTAAACTGCTTTCCAAGCCCTGAGCTTATCATTAACCACTCAGCTCTTTTGTCACTGTTACAAATCTATTTTCTGAATCTCGGAGGGTCCCAATGGACATTTTTATTAAAACACCCAGATCAGAAAAGAAAGAGTTCCACATAACCCGATCCTAAAACAATAATACAACAAATACTGACTTGTTGAAAGAACATAGTTTCATCGAGCTTATAGGCCCTGCCTCAGTCCCCTCCCATTTCCTGCTGTCGTCCATGTCAGTGGGTCATATCCACTCTCCCTTTTCCGAGATCGCTCTAGAAGAGTAAAACCCCTGGGGAGTGAGGCCTCCTTATCTACCGCAAGTTGGTCTTTTCTTTCTCAAAAAACCGCCAAACTAATATCAATAGCTGGGAAAATGTCGCAACGGAGACAAGTAAAGTCGGATAAACCGCAGAAAACCCCTCAAAGACCACAAGAAGCCGTTAGTACCTTTTTTAAGCAAGTGGATAAAAATAAACACAAAAACAACACGGCCCCCCTGCTTTCAACTGCACCTGATGATAATGAGGGCTGCTCTGACAGCTCCAGCAGCTCTTCACCTCAAACACCTGAAATTGCAGCTGACCCACCCATCACCTATAAGACCATCAAAGCCCTTATAGACCAAGTTAAAGTTTGCATAAAGGAGGAATGTGCAGACTTGAAAAAAGACATCTTGGATTTGGGCCGCAGAGTCGATTCACTTGAGGAACATGAATTTGTCTTTTCTCAGAAGATAGCTGATTTGACCTCCAAAGTCTCACATCATCACCAAAATTTCGTAGACATGGAAGACAAAATAGACGACCTCGAAAACCGCACTAGGCGCAATAATTTGCGCTTTCGGGGCATTCCTGAAACAGTCCAAAATAATGAGATACGAGAATGTCTACAAGGTCTTTTTTCTGAAATAGCCGAGAAAGGAAATATGGAGCTGACGAATGTTACTCTGGAAAGAGCGCACAGAGCTCTGCGCCCTAAACCCGATGAGGACTCTCCACCCAGAGACATTATTGTCAAATTCCAAAATTATCAACATCGGGAAGATATCTACAATATGTCACGAAAACAACAATCAGTGTCATACCAAGGGCACCGTATACAGATCTATCAAGACCTGTCCATAAGGACACTGCAAAAAAGAAGAGATTTTTCGTTTCTGACACTCCACCTTAGGCAACTAAGGATCCCTTATAGATGGGGATTTACTACCTCAGTGATCTCCATGAAAAATGGGAAGAAATTTGAATGCCAATATCTGTCTGACGTTGAAAAGTTTTGCCACATGCTGGCAATTCCGGTTCCAACCGGAGACATGGATGTGCCTCTGCAAAATTCAACGCTAGGAAGACCAGCCAATAAGTCACAGAGAACACCCGGAGTGACAAATCCATCAAGCCAACTTAAAAGGAAGCAGATTAGCCCTGTGGAATCTGACTTAATACAACCAGGCTGACCTCACAAGGATCTCATACCCCATACTCCACTATGGGCCTAGCCCGTCACATCTGGTCAAATTGGACATAACCTACCAAGGACAGATCTCCAGAGACTGACCCCCAGTAGGGGGCTAGAACTTTATGTAATGCCTTACCTACAGAACTATGTGGCAAGTATACCTCCTGTTTGTGCCTCCGGCACTGTTGACAAGATGACTGTATGTATATCTAAACTGTTTAAGGTTGATGTTTCTTATCCTTTTTTTTGTCTTAGGCTTATACCAATTGCAGTTTCCCTTGCCTATCACACTTTAACAAAATATATAGGTAAAGAAAGCTCCCATAGGACCACTTGCCTAATTTTAGAGGTCAATGAGCTAACTACCCACAGTTCTTGTTTATTTTATATTATTACCACTAGATGGATAAGGGCTATTAAACTAGTATGATAGCTAGACAAAGAACCCGATAGTTTGAATTACCGTTGTTACACACTCAGCATTAGTATGAGAATACACACTCTTGAAATGTTTAATCAAGGCATAGGAAACTACCTCCTAATTAGAAAGGTCTTCGATAATTGTATGACATGTTCCTAAGTTATAACTAACCTTTAATTTTAATTAATTGTTATTGTTATGTATTTGTTGAGCTGAATATAAGATGCGCAATGTGAGTAGCCACCAGGCTTGTTAACCAGCCTCACCTGTTGAAAGTTTTTCAAGTTTATATATTCTTTTACCAAATACAATCATATATATAATATTATCTGTGAAGCCGACAGACACTATATACCATTGAGTTTTGTCCTCTACTTATAACCTACTTAGACATTACTCTCCCCTCCAAGTTCCCTCCTTCTTCCCTCCTTTTCCCCTCATCCTCCTCACATCTGCTATAAGTAAACACTGAGCATAAACTCCTATATTTATCCACCTCGCCTATAGATCCCACACAGTAAGAATGAACACTGTGACTATAGCAAGCCAAAATGTAAAAGGATTCCTATCTGCTGAAAAACGCTCTATAGCATACTTTGACTTTTATAAGAAGGGCATTGAAGTAGCCATGTTACAAGAAACACACTTTAAGAGGCGAAATGAACCCCGCTTAGCTACACGCTACTTTGACAAACATTTCTTCAGCTCAGGGTTAAGTAGGAAAAATGGAGTATGCATATCAATCAAGCGCAATGTTCCCTTTGAATTAAAGCAAAAACACTCAGACAAAGATGGGAGACTGTTAATTTTAGTAGGTCTGTGCTACGGCGCCTTAATCACCTTGGTCAATGTCTATGCCCCAAATAGACCCACACCCAGGTTCTATAAATCGGTCATAAATACCATTCTAGATGTTTCAAAAGGTCCCATCATCTTAGGAGGAGACCTCAACTTCACTATGCACCCTTCTCTAGATAACTCTACAGGGAAGTCATATCTCGGTAACAAAATTCTAAAAGCCAATTATGCGGCCTTATGCTCAATTTCCCTGTTCGATACCTGGAGAGTAGCGCACCCCACACAAAGAGACTACACATTCTTTTCCCACCCACAACATTCTTACTCTAGATTGGACTACATTCTATGTAGCCAGACACTTTTAACTAACCTGGTACAGTCTAGAATATCACATACCCCATGGTCTGACCATAGCATGGTTCTATCTACTTTCCAGTGGTCTACTAAACCGATAAACACTTTTAACTGGAGACTAGATGAAACCATCCTGACGAATCAGGAAACGCTGGAAAAACTAACAGAAGCGACTGACGAATTTTTTCTTAATAATAAACCTGCAGACACATCTGCAAGAAACAACTGGGAAACGTACAAATGTTATATTAGGGGTTTCCTAATAAAACATACAGCTAAAATACGCAAGATGATGAAGGCCCAAGTAACATCTTTGACTGACACTTTAACCACAGCCGACAGGTTACATAAAACTGATCCGACCTCAACCCAAAAACTAGCAGATCTCGTCTCAGCCAGAGAAAGCCTAAATAAATTTTTAACTCAACAAGCCCACCTTAGGGCCTTAACTACTAAAGCCAAATTCTTTGCAGAAAGCAATAAAGCTGGGAGGCTTCTGGCGAGATCACTTAAAAAACAAAAATATAATTCATTCATTAGATCTATTTCACACCCCTCTGGCAGGATGGTGAACAAACATGAAGAAATTGCCGAAACATTCGTATCCTACTACACTAAACTTTATAACATTAACCCCAACATAACCCAAGACACTAGCAATAGTATAACAAGCTATCTTGCCACTTTAGAGACCCCTAGCATAACAGAGGATGATAGTCATGCCCTAGACGCCCCCATTACCACCCAAGAAATTCTCAATGCCATCAATGCACTCCCTAATGGAAAATCCCCTGGACCGGATGGGTTAACGGCTAAATTTTACCAACTATTCCGATCACAAATGTGCCCACCCCTGCATGCACTATTCACATCTATAGACAAAGGAGAAGCTTTTTCTAACTCTCTACTAGAAGCTACAATCACTGTAATCCCAAAGGCGGACAAGGTGGGCACCCTGGCGGGTAATTATAGACCCATATCTCTTTTAAATATAGATATAAAGATTTATGCTAAAATTTTGGCTAATCGCCTTAATATGATCCTACCAAAAATTATACATCCAGATCAAGTGGGATTTGTCAAGAGCAGAGAGGCTAAAGATAATACAATCCGAGTCCTGCATTCCTTACAAGCTTCGCATGATAACAAAACCCCCTTGACGCTCTTATCAACTGACGCTGAAAAAGCCTTCGACAGGGTCAGCTGGCAATTCATGTGGGGGGCCCTGTCGAAGTTTGGCTTCTCTAAAACCTTTATCGATAGAATACAAGCGTTATACTCTACCCCACAAGCCAGAGTTCGAGTAAACGGAACTATATCCCACTCCTTTCCAATTACCAATGGAACCCGCCAGGGGTGCCCACTGTCCCCACTATTGTTTGCTTTAACCATAGAGATCTTGGCTATTAAGATCAGAGATAACAAAGAGATATTAGGCCTACCATTTAACCAAATTAATCAGAAATGTTTGCTATTTGCAGATGATGTGATTTTTACCTTACGATCCCCTTCTACCACTTTACCTGCCTTGTTACAAACTCTAAAAGAATATGGGCAGGTCTCTAACTTCTCCATTAATATGGGGAAGTCGGGAATCATGCTATTAAACTCCCCTAAAAGTGATATAGACTTTGTAACCCAGCAAACATCGTTCCAAATTGTTGATAAACTTAAATACCTAGGCCTACTGATCCCACACAAACACCAAGATTTATTTAGTATTAATTATCTAGGCCTCCAAAAATCAGTGAGCGCCTTACTGGAGGGATGGCACAGACAGGGTCACCTATCGTGGATGGGTAGAATTAACACTGTGAAAATGATGATAATACCAAAATACTTATTTCTATTCCAGACGCTGCCGATGGCCCTGCCGGTCTCATTCCTAAAAACCCAACAAAATATGATCAACTCATTCATATGGTCCTACAAAAAACCCAGAGTTGCCCAACAGACACTATATATGCATAAAGAAGATGGTGGGCTCAACGTCCCAAATCTCCTAAACTACTATAGGGCTGTCCACTTATCCCGAGTGATCTCGTGGTCCCATTCCGCTGACTCTGCCCTATGGGTACAAATTGAAAGCTCTCTCCTGGAGACAAGATCCATGAGAGACGTGGCGTGGCTGCCCAAATCTCAAAGACCTCAGCTAGCATACCGGAATAACTATGTTAGAGCCACCTTAGAGGTGTGGGACCATGTGATAATACACTTTGCAGACATATCCACTCCTGTTTCCCCCCTCTCCCCACTATTGAATAATCAGATTTTCTTACAGAATTCCTTTTTCTCCCATGTGAACAAAGAGGAACACTTACACAACCTACCTATTTACCTACTAGTGGAATCAGGGAGGATTAAGGATAGATCAAAACTACAAGAGGAACTAGGACCACCTTTTCATAGCTGGTACTCATACCTTCAAATAAGACATGCGCTTTCAGAGAACGCATTTAAAGCTAACATATTTAGATCACTGACTACTTTTGAGAAGCTATGTATAAACCCCGAGTGCAAAAAAGCTCACTTATCGCTAACTTATAAACTGCTAAGACGCATTTCCCCGGGTCAACACCCCTCTTTCATTATGAAATGGGAATCAGAGATGATAGATAACTTCACTGAAGAAGAGTGGAGAAATAGCTTCAGAATGACACACTCTGTCTCAACCTCCCTGTTCATATCTGAACTGAATTATAAAATACTCACCCGGTGGTACTTAACACCCCAGCGCCTTAGATATATTTACCCCATGGCTTCACCAACCTGTTGGAGACGCTGTGGAGAATTGGGGACAATGACCCACATTTGGCGAAATATAGAGAGGTGCACTAATAAAATTTTAGGCTTGGAAATCGCCTTGAACTCTAGAATTGTATTGCTTAACATGATCCCACCAATACACTGTATATATCGCACGACACTCCTTAAATTGATGCTAGCCTGTGCAAAGAGACTGATACCCAGACAGTGGAAGACGCAAAACATTCCAACACACACACAATGGGTAGCAGAAGTAGGACACGTACTGAAACTAGAAAAGCAACATTATTATTATGTGGGAAACCGAGACCCTTTCAATGATATGTTCTTTATTTGGGAACAAGGCCTCTATAAACTAAAAGAAGACAGAGAAATCTAAAGCATAGAATAGAGACAATCTAGAATTCTACCTTCATTTCTGAACTCTACATACCCCTCTAACACCCTACCTTTTCCTCCCCCCTGATCCTTCCCTTCCTCCCTCCCCCTCCCTACCCCACCGCCCAGTGTAAAGGGAACACTATTATAGGACAGCTTACCAACAACCAAAAATTGATTGTATTCTCTTTGAAATGTATGTTTTTCATACTATTTTATTTTCAGGATATATCACAGCCTTCTATAAATATACCATTGATCACTAATTTTCTGAAATTGTAATTACACAATGTTTCAAATGTTGAAAGTAAATTTACCTTTCTTTTATCATATGTATTGTGTTGAAACAAAAAATCAATAAAAACTATTGAATAAAAAAAAAAAAAATTAGAATACCTTGCCAGAGCCTTTACTGAGGTTCAAACGGAAAACAAAGCTCTCAAAACCCTAATAAAAGAATGTATGCCAGGGAAAGAAGCAGAAATCCCTGAACCTCACATTCACTACCCACAACCCTTCTTGGGCAAACGTAGTGAATTCAGGGATTTCAAAAATGCATGTAAACTCCTCTTTTCTCTCAGGCCTAAGACCTATCATACAGAAAGGATCAAGGTTTGCACCACTATCTCTTTCCTCCAGGGGGAGCCTTGCTCCTGGGCCAATAGGTTCTTTGAGAGTGAACATCCAATAATAGATTCACTTGAAGAATTTTTTCAAGCAATGACTGCTTTGTATGACGATTCCCACACTCAAATAACTGCAGAAACAAAATTAAGATCTATGAAACAGGGGAAAAGGAACATCGAGGAATATATCACAGAGTTCCAAATGTGGATAGATGATTCCCAGTGGAACGAGATCAGTTTAAAGAACCAATTCAGATTGGGATTATCTGAATCGCTGAAAGATGAATTGTCCCGATTAGAGATGCCTGACACTCTAAATGGACTGATGAAATTAAGCACCACCCGGGATCGTAGATTACGGGAAAGAAAGGCTGAACGAGCTTCCTATGAAGTTATGCCGAGACGTTCTTATCCTTACACTTCAAGCATGGAAAAGGTTGTTTCCAACCAGACTATGGAAATTGGAGCTATAAAGGGTCCTTTAACTCCTGAAGAAAAGGCCAGACACAGATCTGAAAATATCAGTCTTTATTGTGGGCAGAAAGAACATTCAGTTACAAATAGCCCATCACTGCTAAGACAGAAGAAGGGTAAGAATCAGTTCAAACATAATATTTTGCATTTTACACAAAATCCCCAACTGACTCTCATCCTTTCTTTACAGTGGGATCAGAAAAACGTGCGTTCTAACGCTTTGATTGATTCTGGGGCGTCAGGAAATTATATCGACACCTCCTATGTTAAACTTAATAAAATTCCAATTGTTTGCAAATCACATCCTGTCTCTGTTAAACTCATTGATGGTTCACTCATACAACAGGGCCCCATTACTCACCAGACAATTCCCTTATTAGTAACAACTGACAAGGGACATTCTGAATACCTTACTTTTGACCTGATACCAATCTACATGCATTCTCTCATCCTAGGTTTTAGTTGGTTACAAACACATAACCCACATATTGATTGGTCATCATCATAGGTAACATTAGATTCAGCCTATTGTTTAAAGGGACATTATGCACTCATTTTTTCTTTGCATAAATGTTTTGTAGATGATCTATTTATATAGCCCATAAAGTTTTTTTTAAAAATAAATGTATAGTTTTGCTTATTTTTAAATAACATTGCTCTGATTTTTAGACTCCTAACCAAGCCCCAAAGTTTTATGTGAATACTGTCAGCTACCTTCTCCAGCTTGCTGCTGTTTGTGTAAATGGTCTTTTCATATGCAAAAGAAGGGGGAGGGGGGAGTGTCTTATTTGCCACTTGCAGTGGGCTTTCCAGCTGCCTTTTCAACAGAGCCAAACTGACAGCTTCTAAGTAAGTTTTTAAACAGTTTTATACTGGATTTTTATATCAGTATCTGTGCATCTTATTCTTTATAGTAGTGTCTATTACATGCAGTTATATGAAAATAAGTGTATACTGTCCCTTTAAAGACTTGTTTTCCCTATCAGGTAATCTCTGCTATAGAACATGAACTACCTGAAATTTATCAGGACCTGGCAGGAGGTATTTGATCTAAAAAAGGCAGAAAACCTCCCACCACATAGGGAGTTTGACTGCCCCATTGATTTAATACCGGGATCCCAAATACCTCACGGTAAGATATATCCTCTTTCACAAGATGAATTGGTATACTTGCGGTCATATCTGGATGAAAACCTGCATAAAGGTTTTATCTCCCACTCAACATCTCCTGCTGCAGCAGGAATGTTTTTAGTACGCAATAAAGACGGTACAATAAGACCAATTATTGATTACAGAGCCTTGAACGAAATAACAATTAAAAACAGGTATCCCTTATCCCTCATACCAGAACTTCTCGAACAGTTAAATGAGGCTACGATATATTCAAAACTAGATCTAAAGGGCGCTTATAACCTAATACGTATAAAAGAAGGACACGAATGGAAAACCGCCTTTAGAACTCGTTATGGACTTTTCCAATATAATGTAATGCCATTTGGTTTAAGCAATGCCCCCGCAACCTTCCAGCATTTTATTAATGAAATTTTTCATGACCTAATGGATATTTGTGTCATCATATATTTAGACGATATTCTGATATATTCTAATTCTCCCACTGAACATGAAAAACACGTCAGATGGGTGCTTACTCGTCTTAAAGAGCATAAACTATATGCAAAATTAGAAAAATGTGTTTTCCATGTGTCTAAGATAAAGTTTTTGGGTTATATAATAACCCCAAATAAAATACAAATGGATCCTGAAAAAGTATCTGCCATTAAGGATTGGCCTATACCCACGACAGTAAAATAGTTACGATTTATAGGCTTCGCAAATTTCTACCGTAAATTTATTAAAGACTTCTCCTCAGTAGTAAGACCCTTAACACAACTAACAAGTATAAATCAGCGTTTCAAGTGGTCTGAAAAAGCCCAAGAAACTTTTGACAGACTTAAGGAGTTATTCACAACAGCTCCAATATTATCATTGCCTAACTTTGATCTACAATTCCAACTGGAGGTAGATGCCTCTAATACAGGCATTGGGGCTGTTCTCTGCCAATAAGATAAGGATAATAACGAAGTTCACCCCATTGCTTTTTATTCAAGAACATTAACTAGTGCAGAATCTAACTATAGTGTGGGAGACAAAGAATTCCTTGCAATAAAGAGTTCTTTAGAACAATGGAGACACCTCTTAGAAGGGTCAGCAATTCCGTTTCTCATTTATACTGATCATAAAAACTTAGAATACTTAAAGAAGAACAAAACTAACAGCTAGACAGGCAAGGTGGTCAATTTTCCTAGATCGCTTTAATTTTATAATTACCTATAAACCTGGGAGTCAAAACACTAAAGCAGACGCCCTTTCCCGTATACATGAGATACTTCCTCACGAACAACCTAACTTCACTATCTCACCAGAAAAGATAATAGGTAATCTGACACCCTTAGAACAAGAGGTTTTTACAGCCTTAGAACACAATTCAATACCCCTACAGTATTGTTCCAAAGATCCTAAAACAGGTCTCTTCTATCATGAAGAACAATTATATATACCCGAGAGTATCAGAACATCCATTCTCTCACACACCCATGATGACACTATATCTGGTCATCCTGGAATCCAAAAGACCATTGATCTTACCCGCCGTAATTTCTGGTGGCCAGGAATGAATAAATTTATTTACGATTATGTATCCGGGTGTGAGAATTGCGCCCAAAACAAATTAGATCACAAAAAACCTATAGGTTTACTTTCACCTCTGCCCATTCCAGATAAACCATGGAGTACTATTGCCATGGATTTTATAGTAGAATTACCTGAATCACAGCAATATAATACCATCATGGTATTAGTTGGCCATTTAACAAGACTGGCACATTTCATCCCTCTTAAGGGATTACCGACTGCTATAACCACAGCCAAAGTATTTCTTGACCAGGTTGTAAGATTACATGGACTACCCTCTAACATAATTACTGATAGGGGTACCCAATTCACCTCTTCCTTCTGGATATCTTTATGCAAACTGTTAAGAATAGACCACCGTTCTACCATCGCCTTCCATCCCCAGACAAATGGGTTGACAGAAAGACTGAACCAGACTATTGAACAATTTCTACGCTGTTACATTTCACATTTACAAGACGACTGGACAGTATTTCTCCCTATGGCATAATTCACATATAATAATTCAGTATGTGCCACAATCAAAATGTCCCCCTTTTTTGCAACTTATGGGTATCATCCTAACACCATAACTTTATCTAACAAAACAGTGAATTCTCCCACAGCAACAGAATTTTCTTCCAATCTTCATGAAAGATTGATTATATTAAAGAAACATCTATCTGAAGCAAAAGAATACCAGAAAAAACACTATGATCGAAAACATAGAATAGGACCCGAATATAAAATCGGGGATTTAGTACTCCTTTCAACCAAGAATCTCATGCTTCAGGTTCCCTGCAAGAAATTGGCGAACCAGTTCCTGAGACCTTACCCAGTAGAACAAGTAATCAACTCCAATGTGGTCAAACTCAAGTTGCCCAAGGATTACAGGATTCATCCCGCCTTTCACATTTCGTTATTGAAACCTTGCCAAACAATGACTCGCACTAATGATAACCCTCCACATCCTATTGTGGTGGATCATCAAGATGAGTTTGAGGTTGAATCAATACTAGATTCCAGGATACGTCGACACAAATTAGAGTATCTCATTAAATGGAAGGGATATGGTCCAGAGGATAATTCCTGGCATCTTCATTCTGAAGTCCATTCCCCTCGATTTGTGAGGAGTTTTAAATCGGAAATACCCCCTCAAACCACATCTGGAATCCCTGGCGGTGATTCCCTGAGACGGGGGAGATGTGATATCCCTTTAAGAACAACTATCTAATAGCACTTCCTTCCTATTTAAGGAAGTGTTATTACATTACTCAGGGCCTGAAAATTAAACTGGATTCTCACTGTTTATTCCTCTCTGAACAAATAACCTTGTAATCTCCTTTCAGGTCCTTACCTACTTTATGCATTGTTACTCTATAGTCTACATTGCTGCTCAACTTTCTAGTTTGCACTTGGACTGAAACAACTTACTCGGATCCCTACGCCTACCGTAACTTCTTCCACACGTGATCCGAAGTCGCGCTCACACAAGTTGTTACCGGAACGCCGCTGCCAGCTCATTCTCCGGTCAGCTCTCTCCTAGGAGGTATTACCGCTCTCCACGCCACACCAATACTCTCGGTTGGAACAGGATCCGCTCTCCACGCTTCTTTGGGTATTGTAGCATATTAACCTGATAAGCTACTCAAACAGTCTATTTAAGTTTGTCTCTCTACCTGGGGTGTGTTTTTCCCTTAATTAACCTCCTCCTTGCTGGGCAATATCGCGTGTATGCTGGAACTGTATATATTTTATGGTATAATTGTGTGAGTGCGTGAACTTCTTGCTGAACCCAAATTGAACGTTTATACCGGATTATAACCTATGAATACTACTACCTTCTCCTGAATATAAAGGATTAATCTCAGTTTAATCATATTACTCATATGCTCATTTTTACAGATTTCTTTGAGTATACTCTTGCTACACAATTGTATTACATTTTTTCTACCTTATCATATGAGATCTACCATACTACATTTTCAATTACAAAAGTAAAGGCTCACCTTGTGCATGCTAGTAAAACAAGCTATTTTTACTTGCTGTGAACAAGAATAGAGCAACATTACCTTTATTTTCTTATCAATATAAATTCACCTAATTAAAGTGAGACTGTTTATCACAGAACCAGACACATGCACGCTCCTGAGTTTATGTCCCTGCATTTCAACAAGAGATACCAAGAGAATGAAGAAGTAAATAAGAAAGTTGTTTAATATTGTATACTCTAGGGCTTCATGTCCCTTTAAAATTAAAAACCATCAAGTTTACTATTAAAAAAACCTTAATAAGATTTAAGCAATACCTCTAAAATTAATCTTTTTTTGCAACCTGTAAATATTTTAAAGATTTGATTTCTCTTGAAGGGACGTGAATATCATGCCTTAACTTTAATCTTACATATTTAGTAGGGATGTGCATTCAGATCCAGATTGATTCTTGTAAAAGATCCCCAATCTAAGATCTGGATTTGCATAGATCTTAGTGTGGGGATCTTTTACAGGTATCAATCCAGCTACGAAAATATCCGAAGGGCATACTACAGTACTTCCCCTCTTTGGGCTAAATTTATCATTGAAGTTCTAATTAGTTTTCGCTTAATTTTCTCCTTTTTCCTCTATTTATCATGAGAAAATGCACCTAAAATAAAGGGCATTTTGACTATAAAATACTCCTGCCAAATCCGCGTTCACCAAGGTGCACCGCTGCACCCCAAAAAAGGTTAATACTAGCCGTCACGGGCGCATTCTTAAGACTACACCGTGTAATACAACCAATCACAAATTTATCCTTTACATGGGTCATGTGAGAACGCAAAATTCTCTCTCAAAATGCGCGTACAACAGTTCTCCATATGTACTGTGGAGAACCGCATTGAAATCAGTTATCTTTTTGCTCTGGCTTTGCGTGCATCTAGTTTTAGTTTTTTTAGTTGCAAGTCAAGAGGTTGCATATGCTGTATTTAAATGAAAAACGTTATATATATACATTATATATATATATATATATATATATATATATATATACACATACATACACACACATACATATATATATATATATATGTGTATATATATATATATATATATATATATATATATATATATATATATATATATATATATATATATATATAAATAAATAAAAACACACACATATACATACATACATACAAACATGTAGAAGGTGTAGTAACACTCCAGCTTCAAATAGCTCTGTTGAGCTCTCCTTGCCCCGGGTGCACTTCAAGAGTATAGATAAACCAGCAAAGAGGAAGTCACTCACAGGGTCTTGCAAAAAGATAAAGTATTTATTTTCATGTTTCGGGTGTTACCCCTTTCTCAAAAAACAGCACAGTGTGAAAACAGTATACTCACCCCCCTTAAATACCCCTGCACAGGGGTGTGTATATATATATATATATATATATATATATATATATATATATATATATATATATATATATATATATATATATATATATATATATATATATTTCTCCCAGAAAGGACAAGCACATCTTACAAATTGCTCAGCAGGCAGGGTGCACTTTAACAAACATTTACCGACCCAGCAGAAAAGGCACTCACTGTTTCCATAAAAATTAACTTTTAATATGTATCCATAAGTAAAAACAACATAACGTTTTGGTGTTTAACAACACCTTTTTCAAATGTCATATAGTCACCAGAAACCCAGTTTCCAAAAACTCACCTATCATACATCAATTCTAACAGCCTTATATACAAATATGTTTATAACTCAGCATACGATCCAATGGCGACGTCATGACATCATCACGTTCTGTATCCATGTGTTACATCATTGGCCAATCACGCCCTTACCCGTAGTCATGGTAACCGATACACAGAGCCTCACTCACAGTGCGTGTATGCTGTCAAACGATATCCAGCTGCAATATAGCACTGAGTATATACTACTAGTATCAACAATGATCCTGTGCGTGTCGGTTGTCATGTATTGCCAAACACTCGTGGCATAGTACAGAACGCTGATTGTAAGCCAAAAGTACAAACATAGTTAAAAACAATATTATCCTAACTATATTTTAGATCTATTAGCGTCTACATATATGTCCACAAAGAGAGTATGGAGAATTAACAATTTCATATCAAACAGATCCAAAGAGGATCTGATATTATAAGCAATATAACTGTACAAATTGGACAAAAGACTAGATAGTTGTTTAACTATGTATACAATTATTGCCCACTTCATGTCACTTAGAGTATGTGTAGAAACCTGTGGGTACCCACTAGGACGAACATCCATGTGAATAGTTTTGGGTAGTATTACGTGGATCTGTGACATGTGAGTTCAAACACGGTCATTTGGTATAGAACGGTTCGAAGTCAAGGACAGTATTCAATCCCTTTGGGACCAATGTGTCCAGCATATGAAGCCATTTCGTTTCTACTTGTAACAACCTCTTCACCCTATTTCCACCTCTTAACAGTGGCGGTACATGGTCAATCAACATTGACCTGAGGCTAGATAGACTGTGATTATATTCAGCAAAGTGGCGAGCCACTGGCTGCTCCGAATCTCCTTCTTTCAGCGCTTCCCGGATTGCACAACGATGGTTCGCCATCCTATCCCTGAAGCTTGTTATCGTTTTCCCGATGTAAACCAAAGAGCATGGGCAAATTAACATATAGATAACGTATGTGCTTGTGCACGTTAATCTATGTCGAATAGTATATCGCTTGTTGGTATGCGGGTGTTGGAACGTCTGGCCCCTCATCATGATATTGCATGTAATGCAGCTGTGAGGATTCCACTCCGTGTTTTGCATCTCTCCTTCCATTTCCTTTCCCTTTACTTAAGGGATCACCTGACATTAAACAGGTGCTTAGTTATTGCAGATAGTACTTTTTCACAGTTTGTTTGTCTGTTCTGGCTACTTGGAAATTAAGCCTTCATTTCAGACTCCTTTCTTGATCCTACATAATTGGATTCATTGCACATCTGCTACCTGTTTGCAAACGGACATCATTGCTTTGCAAAATTACAAGCTTCATTTATTTCTACTGAAGTACTGAACTAAAACTGTCAGCCTGACTGGAGTTCAAGCTGTGTGCATTCCCTGCTGAATTACACAGACAAGCCTGGGAGACTACCTTTGCAAAGTAAGGACTATTTATCTGTTTTAAGCTCACATTACATCTTGAGCTTAACAGCACAGAGTGCTTTGCTTAAATAGAATCTGCTTTCCATTTAACTGCATATATATAAAGCCATAACAACTAAAGCTCTACTCTGCTTATACAAACTTTGTGCTCCTTTCAACTTACTTGCTTATTCACAAGACCTGCTCCGGTGTGCTATTTAAAGAGACAGTACAACTAGAAACATCAAGCTGCTCTCTCTCTTCTTTTTTGTACAAACAACCACTCCTGCATAATCTATCAATTTATTGCAGGCAGGTATATAAAGGAAGTTTAGTGTTGCTTATTAGTGACCATAAAAGACTTTTATAATTACTTGCAATTCTACACTGATTGCTATCTGTGAGGCAATAACAGATCTGAGAAATCAGTGTGCTTTGATTTGCTGTGCTTGCATTAACAGCAACTTACCTAAGTTTATTATATTTCACCTCAGACTGCTTGGTCTATGCTGTCATAATAGCCCAATTGTCTTGGTGATACAAATATACTTTTTTTCATCTGCAGTTGTGATCCTCCCAAGAGTTGAAACCTAAGTTTTCTCAAGAGTTTTACAGCAGCTTCCACATGTGAAGCATCCCTGTCTGGACATCTTAAGCCAGGTATCCTTCTGATAACAATTAGTCAGATCGGTTTTCACCAACATATCCCTTAGGTTCTCCGCCCTGCGGTAGACCATCCTTGGAGGCTTCATTTTTTAAAAAGGGAGTGATGGATCCGTTTCCAGGATTGGCCAATGTAGTTGTGCAGACTTCTTAAGCGCACCACTTGCCAGGGTATATGTAGTTATGAAATTCAGTTGTTCAGTTTCCATGTTGGATTTCATTGGTTTCCCCTTCATGGGGTTCCGTAGTAATTCATCTTTGATAGTTCGGACCATTCCCTCATCATAATCTCTTGCCAACAACTTTTTCTCCATTGCCAATAGTTGTTCCATCATGGTGGGTACCTCACTATTATTGCAGATGACTCGCATCAGTTGAGAGGTGACAATCCCTGTCTTTTGATGTCTAGGGTAGAAGCTCCTAGCCTCTAATAAAGAGTTGCGGTCTGTTGGCTTCGTATACAACGAAGTGCCAAAGGAGCATCCATCACAGGTCATCACTTTATATATATTGAGGTCAAAAAAGTGTATTATTTTCTCATTGCACTCCAATTTGAAATGTATTGGACAGTCCATGTTGTTCAAACATGTTACCCACTCCTCCAACTCATCATGAGTGTATATATACACACATACACACACAGTCATAAGCAAAAGTTTAGGCACCCCTGACAATTTCCATGATTTTTATTTATAAATAATTGGGTGTTTGGATCAGCAATTTTTATTTTGATCTATTAAATAACTGAAGGACACAGTAATATTTCAGTAGTGAAATTAGGTTTATTGGATTAACAGAAAATGTGCACTATGCATCAAAATGAAATTAGACAAGTGCATAAATTTGGGCACCCCAACAGAAATATTGCGTCAATATTTAGTAGAGCTTCCTTTAGAAGAAATAACACCCCCTAGATTCTTCCTATAGCTTGTAATGAGTGTCTGGATTCTGGATGACAGTATTTTGGAGCATTCCTCCTTTCAAAACATCTCCAGTTCAGTTAAGTTTGATGGTTCTCGAGCATGGACAGCCCGCTTCAAATCATCTGACAGATTTTCAATGATTTCCAGGTCTGGGGACTGGGATGGCCATTCCAGAACATTGTACTTGTTCCTCTGTATAAATGCCAGAGTAGATTTTGAGCAGTATTTAGGGTCTTTGTCTTGTTGAAATATCCAGCTCCGGCGTAACTTCAACTTTGTGACTGATTCCTCAACATTAGTCTCAAGTATCTACTGATATTGAGTGGAATCCATGCGACTCTCAACTTTAATAAGTTTCCCAATAGTGGCACTGGCCACACAGCCACACAGCATGATGGAACATCCACCAAATTTGACTGTGGCTAGCAAGTGTTTGTCTTGGAACGCTGTGTTCTTTTGCCGCCATGCATAACGCTCCTCGTTATGACCAAATAACTCAATCTTTGTTTCATCAGTCCACAGCACCTTCTTCCAAAATGAAGTTGGCTTGTCCAAATCTGCGTTTGCATACCTCAAGCAACTCTGTTTGTGGCGTGTGTGCAGAAAAGTCTTCTTCAGCATCACTCACCCATACTCTGAATTGTTGAACGATGCACAGTGACACCATCTGCAGCAAGATGATGTTGTAGGTCTTTGGAGGTGGTCTGTGGGCTGTTTTTGACCGTTCTCACCATCCTTTGCCTCCCCGATATTTTACTTCTGGCCTTAACAAGAACTGTGCCTGTGGTCTTCCATTTCCTCACTATGTTCCTCACAGTGGACACTGACAGCTTAAAACTCTGCGATAACTTTTTGTAGCCTTCCCCTAAACCACAATGTTGAACAATCTTTGTTTTTAGGTCATTTGAGAGTTGTTTTGAGGCCTCCACGTTGCCACTCTTCAGAGGAGAGTCAAAGAGAACAACAACTTGCAATTGGCCACTTTAAATACATTTTCTCATGATTGGATGCACCTGTCTATGAAGTTCAAGGCTTAATGGGCTCACCAAACCAATTGTGTGTTCCAATTAATCAGTGCTACATAGTTACAGGTATTCAAATCAACAAAAAGACAAGGGTGCCCAAATGAATGCACCTGTCTAATTTTGTTTTGATGCATATTGCACATTTTCTGTTAATCCAAGAAACCTAATTTCACTTCTGAAATATTACTGTGTCCTTCAGTTATTTGATATAAAATGAAATTGCTGATCCAAAAAAATTATTGAAATTGTCAGGGGTGCCTAAACTTTGGCATACAGCTGTATGTATGTATGTATATATATATATATATATATATATATATATATATATATATATATATATATATATATATATATATATATATATATATATATATATATATTATATATATATATATATATATATATATATATATATATATATATATATATATATATATATATATATATATACACAGGGAGTGCAGAATTATTAGGCAAGTTGTATTTTTGAGGATTAAATTTTATTATTGAACAACAACCATGTTCTCAATGAACCCAAAATACTCATTAATATCAAAGCTGAATAGTTTTGGAAGTAGTTTTTAGTTTGTTTTTAGTTATAGCTATTTTAGGGGGATATCTGTGTGTGCAGGTGACTATTAATGTGCATAATTATTAGGCAACTTAACAAAAAACAAATATATACCCATTTCAATTATTTATTTTTACCAGTGAAACCAATATAACATCTCAACATTCACAAATATACATTTCTGACATTCAAAAACAAAACAAAAACAAATCAGTGACCAATATAGCCACCTTTCTTTGCAAGGACACTCAAAAGCCTGCCATCCATGGATTCTGTCAGTGTTTTGATCTGTTCACCATCAACATTGCGTGCAGCAGCAACCACAGCCTCCCAGACACTGTTCAGAGAGGTGTACTGTTTTCCCTCCTTGTAAATCTCACATTTGATGATGGACCACAGGTTCTCAATGGGGTTCAGATCAGGTGAACAAGGAGGCCATGTCATTAGATTTTCTTCTTTTATACCCTTTCTTGCCAGCCACGCTATGGAGTACTTGGACACGTGTGATGGAGCATTGTCCTGCATGAAAATCATGTTTTTCTTGAAGGATGCAGACTTCTTCCTGTACCACTGCTTGAAGAAGGTGTCTTCCAGAAACTGGCAGTAGGACTGGGAGTTGAGCTTGACTCCATCCTCAACCCGAAAAGGCCCCACAAGCTCATCTTTGATGATACCAGCCCAAACCAGTACTCCACCTCCACCTTGCTGGCGTCTGAGTCGGACTGGAGCTCTCTGCCCTTTACCAATCCAGCCACGGGCCCATCCATCTGGCCCATCAAGACTCACTCTCATTTCATCAGTCCATAAAAATTAGAAAAATCAGTCTTGAGATATTTCTTGGCCCAGTCTTGACGTTTTAGCTTGTGTGTCTTGTTCAGTGGTGGTCGTCTTTCAGCCTCTCTTACCTAGGCCATGTCTCTGAGTATTGCACACCTTGTGCTTTTGGGCACTCCAGTGATGTTGCAGCTCTGAAATATGGCCAAACTGGTGGCAAGTGGCATCTTGGCAGCTGCACGCTTGACTTTTCTCAGTTCATGGGCAGTTATTTTGCGCCTTGGTTTTTCCACACGCTTCTTGCGACCCTGTTGACTATTTTGAATGAAACGCTTGATTATTCAATGATCACGCTTCAGAAGCTTTGCAATTTTAAGAGTGCTGCATCCCTCTGCAAGATATCTCACTATTTTTGACTTTTCTGAGCCTGTCAAGTCCTTCTTTTGACCCATTTTGCCAAAGGAAAGGAAGTTGCCTAATAATTATGCACACCTGATATAGGGTGTTGATGTCATTAGACCACACCCCTTCTCATTACAGAGATGCACATCACCTAATATGCTTAATTGGTAGTAGGCTTTCGAGCCTATACAGCTTGGAGTAAGACAACATGCATAAAGAGGATGATGTGGTCAAAATACTCATTTGCCTAATAATTCTGCACTCCCTGTAATATATATATATATATATATATATATATATATATATATATATATATATATATATATATATATATATATATATATATATATATATATATATACATACACATATACACACACAGGGTAACAGTCAGTAACAAAGATTAAATTATACATAGATATGCAGGACTTATTTTTGTTTGGAATATTTTTCCTCTTTCAACAGTAATACAAATATATATAAATTTAAATATTACATGTCCTAAAAAACAACGTGAAAGCAGTGTCAAAAATATATGCAAAAATATATACACACTATCTCCTTTAGCCTTCCTTTACAAAACACCTACAAAAGGTACATATATGAATTTGATCACTGCCAATAATTTATCCATGATAGACTCTTATCATTGCTTTAGCATATTTACATGTTGGCGTATTAACCATATTAAATCTAGGTCACCGCTAGTTACTCTAGACCTCCCATTCTAAATTATTATGATAATATTACTCAAAGTAAATATCTTCAAGGTTCTTGTATTGTCACCAGTTACGTTAGTAATCCATCTTGTGTTAACTTTGTGTATGATAATTACTATGTAGAGAAGGGCTGATAATTACTCTGTGTTGACTGTACCATAAATAAATTTATACTCTTATTCTGTGCCACAGAAGAGTTTCTATTATTGATAGTAATTATAGTAGTAGTTATTGATAGTAACAATATATTTGTGTTACTTAAAGGGACATAATACTCATATGCTAAATCCCTTGAAACTGATGCAGTATAACTGTAAAAAGCTGACAGTAAAATATCACCTGAGCATCTCTATGTAAAAAAGGAAGATATTTTACCTCACAATTTCCTCAGCTCAGCAGATTAAGTTCTGTGTAAAAAGTTATACTCAGCTGCTGCTCAGCTGCAGGAAAAAAAAAAAAAAAAAAAAAAAAAGATGAAATGAACAGCCTGTCACGCTCAGCTGCTGGGAAGCTCTGCAGTCCTCTTTGTGTGCTTGATTGACAGGTGTCTGAGCCACCCCTTCCTGATGATGTCACAACCAGGCTTTTTATTCTGGCTTCCTGTTTCTCCAGTGTCCGTTTGTTTGTTAACTTTGAGGCTTCGGTTAGGATTTTGCTGAGGAATCTCTCTAACTGCTGCTTTTCTGTTGCCAATCTCTTCAAGGACTTACTATGCTGGATTAACCTTTAACCTCCTGAGTACCTGTCTCCAAACAATGCAAGTACTGTTTGTTTTGTGAAACTTTCAAACTTCCTGTTTACCTGCTGCAAACCCTGCATATTCAGACTACTCTGTGTAGTTCAAACTATTCAAATACTGTTATTTCTGCTGCATGTTTACCTGTTTCCAAACTCTGCAAATACTATTATTCAGTGTAAACCTTCAAACTGCTGGATATCCTGTTGCCAATCTCCACAAGTACTGATTATCTGTGTTAACCTTCAAACTACCAGCTTACCTGTTGCTATCACTGCAAGTTCTGACAACACAGTGTTAACCTTCAAACTACGTTATTAATTCTGCAAGTTCTGACTACACAGTGTTTACCCTCAAACTGCCTGATTACCTGTTGCATACTCTGCAAAGACTGTCTACTCAGTGTTAACCCTCAAACTGCCTGATTACCTGTTGCATATTCTGCAAAGACTGTCTACACAGTGTTAACCTTCAGACTGCCTGATAACAAATGACCTACTCCTGCATTATTAACTGTTTCCTGTTTTACCCTTCTTCTGTCTGAGTATAAGTGACTATCCCTGCTCTCCTGATTCTGTGGAAGGCATTTCCTGAAACCAGTTCCTTATTCAGAAGTCTATCTGGCTGATATCATGAATTACTTTGGCACAGGCTAACCCTGCTCCATATCGTGAGTACTTTGTTTTTTGGAGGTTGTCGTGGGGTCACGTCCTGGATTAAACTCAGAGTGCAAGGGTGTTGTTTAAGTTCGCCCTTGTATTTGGGTCTACTTCTGGATATTTCCTAACCTGACAGTACAAACGGATTATAATTTGCACCCTGACGAGTTATCCAGGGCTGTGGCTCTACAAGGGCAACTTCTAGGAAATCATTCTGCTCATTTGCAATCTTTGGATTCCAAGCTTGACCAGATTACTGCTCTGCTACATAACCTCTCCGCTCCTTCTCAAGCGACGGTGACTCCTGCTGCCACTGCTACTAGCACCAATGCTGTCTTTAATCCACCTCAAACTGTTGAACAGAATATACCACGAATCCCACTTCCAGATAAATATGACGGTAATCCTGAAGAATGCCGTGGATTCCTTAATCAGTGTCGTTTAAACTTCAGAAACAATCCTCAAGTTTTTTCCAATTCTACTTCCAAAATCACCTTTATTATTTCTCTCTTGAAGGGTAAGGCTCTAGCCTGGGTGTCCCCTCTTTTAGAGAAGAATGATCCGTTACTACAGGATGTGGAATTATTTGTGTCCATTTTTTCTTCTGTTTTTGACAAGCCTGGGAGGTCTGCAGCTGCTGAGGCAGGATTGTTGGATCTGAGACAGGGATCCCTTTCGGTAGCTCAATATGCTATTGAATTCAGGACTTTAGCCGCAGAAACTGATTGGAACCATGAAGCCTTACGGGCAGCCTTTCGCAAAGGACTTTGCGAACGCCTTAAGGATGAACTAGTATTTCAGGAACTCCCCGATTCATTGGAGGGTCTTATCAATTTATGTATTACTCTTGACGCCCGGCATTCTGAACGTCTTCAGGAGAGAGATAGGAATCGGAGATCCTTTGTTAAATCTTCATTTCGTCCTCCTATTCGAACCTCAAGTCTTTCTAATAATAATTCCCAATCTCCTGAGTCTGTGGAACCCATGGAAGTAGGAGCTATTAAATTGTCAGAAGCTGAACGCCATAGAAGGCGTACTCTTGGGTTATGTCTGTATTGTGGTACCAAAGGACATTTACTGAAGGACTGTCCTATCTGGCCAGTAAAAGCCAAGGCTTAACTTTTGATAGAGGGACAGAGTTAAGCCAGAATCCCATGTCTTCCCTCAATTCTAAACTTTTTGTTCCTGTAACTATCTCTTTTGGAAACACCAAGTTTCGAGCTCAAGCTCTCATCGATTCTGGAGCTGCTGGAGTATTCATTGATTCAAACTTTGCTGACTCTCTCAGGATTCCTCTTCAAGCCAAGAAACAGTTAATTAAGGTAACTACTGTCAGTGGACAGCCTCTAGGTACTGGTATCATAAAACATTCTACCATTCCTCTTCTTTTGACTGTGGGCATACTTCATTCTGAAATTATTCGTTTTGATGTCATCTCTTCTCCCCACATACCATTGATTCTGGGGTTACCTTGGTTGCAGCTTCATGATCCAGTTTTCTCATGGTCTAAAGGAGAACTTATTTCCTGGGGAACTACCTGTTTCAAACATTGCCTGCAAAATCCCTCTAAACCATCCTGTCCTGTCGTAGCTATGGTGGAAGTTCCTGAATCATTGCCCAATTACTATCATGCCTTTAGTGATGTGTTTTCTAAAAAAAAGAGGCTGAGACGTTACCTCCACACCGGATATTTGACTGTCCTATCGAATTGTATTCAGGGGCTCCTCTACCTAAGGGAAGGACCTATCCCCTCTCTCGTCAAGAAAATGTCTCTCTTGAGGAATACATAAAGGACAACTTAGCCAGAGGATTCATTCGTCCTTCCTCTTCACCTGTGGGTGCAGGTTTTTTCTTCATTGGGAAAAAAAGATGGAGGTCTTCGTCCCTGTATTGATTATCGAGCCTTGAATCAGATTACTGTCAAAAACAGCTATCCTTTGCCGCTCATTTCTGAGTTATTCGATCGTCTTCAAGGTGCTTCTATTTTTTCCAAGTTAGATCTCCGTGGGGCCTACAATCTGGTCAGAATCCGTAAAGGAGACGAATGGAAGACGGCATTTAACACTAGATTTGGTCACTATGAGTATCTAGTAATGCCATTTGGATTGTGCAATGTACCAGCAGTATTTCAGCACTTTGTTAACGAAATCTTCAGAGATTATCTAAATCAATTTGTTATCATTTACCTCGATGACATTCTAATCTATTCAAAAACATTACAGGAACATGTACATCATGTAAGACTGGTGCTTCAGAGGTTACGAGACAATTCCCTGTTCGCTAAATTGGAGAAATGCTCTTTTCATCAGAGTTCCATCCCCTTTTTGGGGTATATCATTTCTGAATCAGGTTTTGAGATGGATCCTGCTAAACTGTCGGCTATCAAGGACTTGCCCAGACCAACTACTCTCAAATCCCTGCAGAGGTTTCTTGGCTTTGCCAATTACTATAGAAAGTTTATAAAGAACTTTGCTGACATCACGTCTCCACTCACTTCTCTTACTAAGAAAGGGCAAAATTGTAAGAACTGGTCCTCTTCGGCAGTAGAGGCTTTTGAAACGCTAAAATCAGCATTTTCTTCTGCACCTCTTCTCAGTCATCCAATTCCTGATTTCCAGTTTATTTTGGAGGTTGACGCTTCCTCTATAGCAGCTGGAGCTGTTCTCTCCCAACGTGATCTGACTACCAGCAAGATACATCCTGTGGCGTTCTTTTCGAAAAAATTCAATCCTGCCAAGTTAAATTATGATGTGGGCAATAAAGAGCTTTTGGCTATAAAAATTAGCTTTGGATGAATGGAGGCATTGGTTAGAGGGTACCAGTCAACCTTTTTTCATTCTGACAGATCACAAGAATCTTTTATACCTCCAAACAGCTACACGTCTCAATCCTCGTCAGGCTCGGTGGGCTTTGTTCTTCTCCAGGTTTAATTTTGTACTTTCCTATGTTCCTGGTTCAAAAAATTCCAAGGCAGATGCTTTATCTAGGCAGTTCCAATCTTCTGAACCTTCTCCATTGGATTCAGAACCTATACTACGTCCAGTCAAAGTTTTGGCTCAAGTATCCTCTTTTCCAGTACAGGCTTTACATGCTGCTTAAGTCCAGGGACCATCTTCTTGCAAACTACCTTCTGGTATCCTGTATGTACCCAAAGGATTACGTCTTCAGCTTCTACGTTGGGCTCATGACAACATTTCAGCAGGTCATCCGGGAATAACCAATACATTGTGGAAACTGAAGCAGCATGTTTGGTGGTCCACTATGAGGAGGGATGTTAAGGATTATATTGCTGCTTGTAGTTCTTGTGCTTCGAACAAACAATCTTCTCATCGACCGTTTGGTCTATTACACCCTCTTCCTATTCCTCATTACCCTTGGTCTCACTTATCCATGGACTTTGTTACAGATCTTCCTGTTTTTGCTGGAAATACGACCATTTGGGTAGTGGTGGATCGGTTCTCCAAGTCTGCTCACTTCATACCTCTTCCAGGCTTGCCTACAGCTCAAAGACTTTCTGAACTCTTTGTTCTACATATATCTCGTTTACATGGTTTTCCCACTGACATAGTCTCAGATCGTGGAGTCCAATTTGTTTCCAAATTTTGGAGGTCTTTTTGTAAACACTTCAGAATCAACATATCACTTAATCTAGATTTTATTGAGAACTTCCGGTCAGGGGGCGGAGTAAGCAGGTAGCATACAGGTAGCGTTCAGGTATCTGTGTTTGCCTTGTATGCCTCGCCCTGTCCTACTAAGGAACATAGTTACTCTCCAGCCGACCGTAGTTTGCCTTGGCCTAATAGCAGCTTTTAGGTCCAGCACTGGGTCTTAGGACCTTGGTATGGAAGTCTTGCTGAGGCAGTAATTGCACTTTTGCCAAGTGCATACCCAAAACCCGTCTGTCAGTGGGAGAGGTTACTGGTGGACAGTATAGCCAGAGCCGCCTGACACACAGGCTTCAAGTGTCTACCGAGGATGCTCTCTATAAAAAGGTGTGATAAATTTATACTAAGCCTCGGACAGTGGCCTATCTCTCACTAAAGGGAAAAAATAAATAAATTGGAGTATAAGGCTTCCTGTATCTGGAGAAGTATTGTCCCGCAATTTTCGTGTGGTGAGAGCAACCCAAGCAGCTTACATCGGAACCTTGCACCCCAAGAAGAGTGGAGATGAGTGCAAAAATGGAGGGATAGGCAAATCCTACGGCCCTCCACATACCAAGGCCCGCTGGTGCTCAGAGTGTGCCTTTACTGGAGAAGGGGGTGTGAGACTGACGTTTTGCTCCCTGGACCAATCGGGTCGGGGTGCTTTGACACACCGCTTTGCACTAGCGGTGTATCTGAGGAGCCGCAAATCCGGAGTCTCTGTGTGCACAGGTGGTTATCTGTTTCTGTTGGTTGGATACGTGCCCAAAGCAGTCCGGTAGGTTAGCCCGGCCAGGGTGGCTGTCGTGCAGCAGTTACATTTGCTGCTGGGAGGCAAAGAAGTACCTGTTACAAAGCGGAGCGCTTGGTCAACAGGCCGGGTACAAGTACTTACCAAAGTGAGCTATTGTCGGTAAGCTTCTCTGGAGCAGACTGGAGGCTTGAGAGAGAGACGCTGAACACGGGTCATCTGACCCTTTGGAAAGAGGTGTGAGGCTGGTATCAGAGTGTGCTGAGTTTCCCGGTGAACAAGTAGTGCGAGATCATCCCTGGGCAACAGTGGAATACGTCTAACTAAGAAAAGTCGAGTCTAGACAAATCAAGCAAAACGGTATCGTATAACTTAATTTGTATACCGGCTGTGGAGTTGCACTCTGCTTCTCAGGTTTTTTGTGATGGCTGCCTAAAACTGATAAATCAGATAACTTTTGGAAACTGGTTCTGTAAGACGAGGAGCTTGGATACAGTGTATGACAGTTCTTTTGGTGAAACAAATAAGACTTGCATTTGTTATCGAGTCTATGGGCAATGTTCTATGGGAGAGTGTTCTTTAAAAACATGGTCTTGTGGTTTGTTTGTTTTTTCCCTACCAACGTGTATAGGAGCAAGATTGACTTGTAAAAAAAAAAAAAAAAAAAGAGCACTGTTCTATTTCTCCTTCTATTAATTTTCAAGGGGTGTCTGTAGGCTGGTGTATTCTAGAAGTGGGATTAAGTCAGAGGGATTGTGCAGGCTGGATGCTATGAGTAACAATTTTTGTATGCAATGTAGTGTTTCCGTCAGATAAAGCAATAGTGCCCAACAGAAACTGATAATCAGTCAATCTGTAAAGAATGTTTCTGATCCCTAATATATAAGGTAGTCTGTAAATAGAAACGTGTCGTAGGGGTTTAAGAAAGAAAAGGGAAAGAAAAACACAAAGATTATAACTGTGACATAAATGTGATAAAGTAATGAACGTGACAAGTGATAAAGTATACTTAAAATAAACTAAATGCTTATAAAAGTTCATATAAGGATATGTATGTTCTTCTACAATCTTCACGCTTCTATTTTCTTTTGGTCCTCATATGAAAAGAAAGAAAGAAATGCCACATAGCGTAATTCTGTAACCTTTTCAAATGTAGAATGCGTGTGTACAAGTGCTTACTCACATGGGATGGAGCTATAGCCAAGCTCAGGTTTATGCGCACACCCAATGTTATACTGTTGGGTAAACAGTTGCTTGAACCGGATATTTGAATAAAATGGATTTATTAAAATATAAGTATAAAAAGCGCCACAAGAGCTGCAGAGACCACCAAATACAATCGGATCGGCAATACAATCAAGTAATTGCTCAAATTGAGCTTATATACAATGCTAGAGACCGTGGTAAGGAGTGCAGAAGCTTAACCACACAACCTCCCCCTTAAGAGTCCAGCATATGTTGCTCTCCTCACTGGTGTGCAGATTCTTGGAAGGACGCCAAAGAACAAGAAACAATGTATCCGACGTACGTTTCGCAAAAGAGCTTTTTCAAGGATTCCTTGAAAAAGCTCTTTTGCGAAACGTACGTCGGATACATTGTTTCTTGTTCTTTGGCGTCCTTCCAAGAATCTGCACACCAGTGAGGAGAGCAACATATGCTGGACTCTTAAGGGGGAGGTTGTGTGGTTAAGCTTCTGCACTCCTTACCACGGTCTCTAGCATTGTATATAAGCTCAATTTGAGCAATTACTTGATTGTATTGCCGATCCGATTGTATTTGGTGGTCTCTGCAGCTCTTGTGGCGCTTTTTATACTTATATTTTAATAAATCCATTTTATTCAAATATCCGGTTCAAGCAACTGTTTACCCAACAGTATAACATTGGGTGTGCGCATAAACCTGAGCTTGGCTATAGCTCCATCCCATGTGAGTAAGCACTTGTACACACGCATTCTACATTTGAAAAGGTTACAGAATTACGCTATGTGGCATTTCTTTCTTTCTTTTCATATGAGGACCAAAAGAAAATAGAAGCGTGAAGATTGTAGAAGAACATACATATCCTTATATGAACTTTTATAAGCATTTAGTTTATTTTAAGTATACTTTATCACTTGTCACGTTCATTACTTTATCACATTTATGTCACATTTCTTTGGTTTTTGTGATATCCTGGTATTTGCTATCACAAAGATTATAACTGTTGGTTCAGTGTTACTGGTTTAAAGCAATCTGTGAGGTAATATGAGAAAGTAAAGCCCTATTCTGGACAAAAATGTATAAAGATTTGGTTAATAATTAGATAACTCTGATAATGTCACTTTTTTGAATAGGAGGTTATAATCAGATTTTAGAGGTTTCGTTACATAGAAGTTGTGTAAAAACTAGGTACTTTAAATTTATATAAGATTAAATTAGTATCTCTGTTTAAGGTGAAAAGCTTTACTGATTTGTATCTTCTTGGTAGAAGCCCAATAACAGGAATTAATTGATTAAGAAAATATAAGCATATTTAAGGTGTTTTTTTTTTTCTTTTTATTTCTTTCTTTTCTTTTTTTTCCAGGCTCTCTTCACATAACGTTCACTGAGAGATATCCTGTTTGGTTTTTTTCCACACATAATATTATTCTTTTTTCTTTCTTTTTTCTTTTTTCCTTTAGCTGGCTGATGTCAGCACTTAATCACTTGATTTGATACGGTTTTTTTTCACTATCACGTATTTATATATAGATTTGTATGGTTATATTCACATAAGAAGTAAATTCATAAGACAAAAATCACATTGTCACAGAGGTGAATGGATAGGTTTATTAATCAACAAAAAGGTGCTTCACCTAACATGCCGCCTAAACACAAAGATAAAAGAGGGAATGCAAAGAATATAGAAGTACCCCTAGACACTTCTCAAGAGCGAGGAGCCTTTAATTTTGGTTTCAACGACATGTCAGAATTTGCTGCAGAAGTAGCTAAAATGATTGCACCACAATTGGATTCAGTTAAACAAGAAATTAAATCAGAGATATCTAATTTGACCACTGAGATTAGGCAATTTACAGCTAGAATGGAGGAGGTGGAGATGAGGGTGTCTGACTTAGAGGACAGAGTAAACACTTTTGACTCTTTGTCATCTGAGCAAGGTAAGGCCATCTCTCAGTTACAAGCCCGAATAGAGGACCTTGAGGACAGGTCGCGTCGGAACAATCTGAGAGTTATTGGCCTACCGGAGACAGTACAATTTCAAGATGTATTACATTTTGTTTCTGTCACCCTGCCTCAGGCACTCCTGATCCCCCCTCCTCCTATGCCATTTCAGATTGAGAGAGCTCACAGGATGGGGATTCTCAGAGAAAGTAATACTATAAATAAACCAAGGCCTATTATCTTTAAATTCATGAATTATCAAGATAAGATGTTATTTTTGCAACACTATAGGAAACTTAATTCACTTAATATTGAGTCACACAAAATTTAGATTTTCCAAGATTTCTCGTCTGAGACCATGGCTAAAAGAAGAGAGATGTCTCCATTCTTTGCTAAATTTCTGAAAGCTGAATGTAGTGTCAGATTGGTGTACCCGGCTAAACTTTTAATTACTAAGGCAGGAATTGCTTATACAGCAAATAATACTAATGAAGCAATGGCTTTATGTAAAGAGATGAGTATTTCCTGAAGGTGCAGCATTTAACACTTTGTACTAATTTTTTAATGTTTTTTTTTTGTTGGACTCTGATGTTTTTAATAAATTTTTGATTCTATGTGGGCTGGGTTTTTTTTCTTTTTTTCTTCGCTCTCCCTCCACCCCCTTGTCTGGTGCCCGTCCCTCTCGGGTTTGTCACAGCTGTATAGACTGGATCCATTACATCGATTATTATATATGAAAGATGTTAGCCTCTCTTAATTGTGCTTCCTGGAATGTAGGGGGCATAAATTCCCCTATAAAAAGGAAAACCATAATTAAACACCTCGCAAAATTAAAACCTGACTTAGTCTTTTTGCAAGAGACACATTTAAATCTATCTGAGAGTATGAAACTTAAAACCAATTGGGTGGGTGAAGTTGTTGCTGCCCCCTATAATACCCGAAAGAGGGGAGTGGCTATTCTTTTTAGTAAAAATCTAGATTACCAAATAGAGTCCTCTGTGATAGACCCGGAAGGACGCTTTTTAATTTTAGAAATACTATGCAACAAAATACGATATATACTTTGTAATATATATGGCCCAAACAAAGTTGACAAGATATTCTGGGATAAAATGCTGTTATATCTGCATAAATATACTGGTCTTAATCTTATAATCGCGGGGGATTTTAACCTAGTTGCGGATCCTATTTTAGATAGAGCCAACAAAGTCCCAGACTCTGCACGGGACAGGAAGATGCGTATCTTTCAGAAACTTTGTTCCCAATTAGGGGTAATAGATATCTGGCGCGGACAATACCCGGACTTAAGATCGTATACGTGTCTCTTAAAAGGACAGCAAGCCCTTTCTAGGATAGATTCTCAGATCATGCGGTGATTACATTAAGGCTCAATACCCCTCATTCACAAGTGTCGCAGAATCAGACTCTTTTTTTTCCCTAAATATCTGCTGTATAATAACAAGTTTCAAAATTGGAAAGAATATGAAAACTTTAATAAAAACTATAAAGATAAACCTGAAGTGTATTGGGAATCTGCGAAAGCCGTAATTAGAGGGAAGATTAAAGCCTATTTGTGTAAGCTTAAGAGAAGACTCAGACAACAGGAGTCACAGATGTCTAATCAGGTAAAAAATGCGTATAAAGCATATTTGGCAGATCGGTCCTGTGGTAAATGGCAGAAATATATAAATGCTAAGACGGTACGAGATATATTTATCCACCAGAAGACTAATTTGGAGATGCAAAGACAAAAAGCTCTGTACGGCGGTTTTGCAGGTAGATCAGCCAAATTTTTAGCCAGATTAACTAAAGTAACTCATCGTAATAGCATAACAGCCATCAAAATTAACTCGGGAAGAGTCACTAATAATCCGGAAATTATGAAAATCTTCTATGAATACTTTAGTAGATTATATAGTGCGGAGGAACATGAAGTAGATGGGGAAAAAAAATTCTGGGATAAGATTAAGACTCCGAAAATTCCTGCGGAGATTATGGCAGAGATTAATAAACCGATAAGTTTAGATGAGATAGCTGTATCAATTAAATCAGCTAAAACAAATAAGGCAGCAGGCCCGGATTGTCTTCCGATTGAATTTTATCGGATTTTGCAACCACATATAGTTTGTGTACTTGAGCAACTGTTTAATTCATATTTTATTAAACATAATAAATGCTCAGCATATTTTGCATCTGCACTTATATCTTTAATTCCAAAAAAGAATAAAGATTCTGAACTTCCAGAATCATACAGGCCTATCTCCGTATTAAATACGGATTATAAGCTTCTAGCCACTATTTTAGCAAAAAAATTAAAACCATTTCTAGGCTTAATAATACACGAAAATCAGGCAGAGTTTATGACCGGGAGGAATCCAGCTAAGAATATTAGAAAGGTCATGACATTAATAGATTTTTTTTGGAATAAGTTTAAAACAACAAGACATCGAGATACGGTCGACTTAGCGATATTAACAGTTGACGCAGAAAAGGCGTTCGACCGTATCTCATGCAATCACCTATTGTATTCCTTAGAGAAGTTCGGCCTGACAGGTCATATATATGACTATATTCGGCTACTATATTGTGAGCCGATCTCATCGCTACTTATCAACGGAGAGATTTCACAGCGAATAAAGCTATATAGGGGCACTTGTCAGGGTTGCCCTTTATCTCCATTGCTTTTCAATATATCTCTAGAACCATTGGCGATTTGGTTTCGGCAACAGTTAGATGGGATTCATATTAGAGATCAAAAACTGGTTCTATTAATGTACGCGGATGATATACTTTTATGTTTGAGTAACGTAAAGAGCAGTCTTGTCCATTTATTGAAGATGATTGAGATATTTGGTTTAATTTCTGGGTACAAAATTAATCTAGGCAAGTCTGAATTGTTATGGCTAAATAAAAAAGATCAGCGGATCATTCATCCATTTAGGGAAACCCTACAGATAACCTATCTGGGGTATTAAGTTAAGTGCTAATCCAGATAACTGGTATAAATTGAACTTTAGTAAATGTTTTCGAGAATGTGGAGAAAAAATGGAAGATTGGAAAAATTTACCAATCTCTTTGTCAGCTAGGGTGATGCTCATAAAGACTATTCTCTTTCCAAAACTCTTATATTTTATACAAAATATTCCAATTCCTATTCACAAATTAGATATTGTTAAATACAACAAGGCATGTACCAAATTATTATGGAAAGGTGCTAGGGCGCGTATTGCTGCGTCACGACTTATGAATAGTAAAGATGCTGCAGGTCTTGCCCTTCCCAATATACAATTCTATAGTCTGGCAGCACGTGTAAGAGTTGCGGCGGATTGGCTAACAGAACAAGACCAGGTTTCTGCAGTGGCGTGGGAATCCTCCTTGGTAGCACCTTTCCGGCTGGATGCCATTTTGCACTGTCCAATGAACGCTCTGCCATCATCTCCTTTTTCATTAATAACCTTTAGACATATTATTCTTGCTTGGCAAAAATTTTGTGGGGTTATTGGTTGTTCACCTTACATTTCGAAATATTTACCTATTATCGGAAACCCCACTTTTTCACCCGGTTTGACAGATGAGGTTTTTAAAGCATGGACCTCTAAAGGGTTGATACGTGTAAGACAGATGTTAGATGTAGATCTTGTTCCCTTAACTTTTACGGATCTAAGCAATCAATTTGGGCTGGTAAATAAAGATTTTTATGCATATCTACAGTTAAGGCATTTTATACTTGAATTAAAACAAAGATATGGAACGGATTGGTCTCTGCGAGACCTACAATCTAAGATCAATATGTTCCAAAAAGGCAGGTACTCGTTAGCACCGTTCTACTTTAGTCTTAATCAAGGCCCCTCTGTTGCACAAAGGGAATATATAGTCAAAAAATGGGCTAAGTTCTTCCCGGAGATAGATAGTCAAGTGATAGTGAACGCTTTTAAAGTTACTGAAAAAAGCTGGGTATTGACTTCCTGGAGAGAAACACAGATCAAGATAGCTCTTATGACATATCTAACCCCGTCAAAATTATCGGGATGGTTTAAATCTAAGATTGTTTGTTCTAAATGTAGCTCTATCATGGCAGATTTGTTGCATTGTTTCTGGTCATGCCCAAGGATCGGGCAATTTTGGGCTAAAGTAAGTTTTTGGTTGAATGTAATGCTCAAATTGGAACACCAAATACAGCCGATAGAATTTTTTTTTTTAGTTAAACCACATGTAACTGTACGAAACTCGAAATTAATTAATTTAATATAATATTAAGAGCCTGGAAAGCTAAAACACCGCCTAGCTTGAAAGAGCTTAAAAATGCATTAATAGCACAATTTACATTAGAGCAAGGTAACCTTCAAAACACCTCGGATGCTCGATTAGCTCTATTTTTTAAACAATGGAAAACTTTCATTTTATCATTCCCAGTTGAGGTTCAAGTCAGGCTAGTTAAACCCTTTAGAAACTCTGTCTATGTTCAATTGCAGGTGCTGGCAGGACATCTCCCTAGTACATGGCTTAGTGATAATGGAGAGACGGGTACTGGGTAGGGGGTAGGGGGGATGTGGGATTAGAGAGCTTTCCCTTTTTTTTTTTTTTGTGTTGCCTACTTGTTATTTGCGTGCATAACTTAGCAGAGAGTATATTATACAAAATTATGCGCCAATGCATAGTGTACATAAAGCTAAAGGATAGATAGGGATGGGTGGGTAGAGGGTATAAGTAGTAGGTAGTTAGACAATACTTGGAGTGCTAGGTGGTCAGGGGACTATGAGTGTAAAAATAATTATTAGTATAACAGGATTATATGTTAAAAGGTCTCACGAGAAATGATTTAGTAGAGGCTGAAATGTTAGTTTTGATTTTGAATTAGAGATATTTGCTTGTAAAGTAACAAGTGGAGATCGATATAAGGTTTTTTTTTTTTTCTCTCTTAAGTTAAGCCTATGTCAACTTAATGATTTGCATAACGGTTATAGAATATTAGGCTATTGAGATAAATCTCACTCTTGTATAAATGGACAAATGTTTAAATTTGTATTATGTGATCACCTTATTTAGTTGTTTCATTATTGTTTCTATAACGTTTCAAAGCTTGAACTGATTTTTCTTGCAAGATACTTTTTATTTTATATTGTTAATGATCAAGATGTCTAAACCTGTTTTGAAAAACCTAATAAAAAAAAAGATATTTAAAAAAAAAAAAAAACATATCACTTTCTACTGCACACCATCCTCAATCCAACGGACAGACTGAGCGTGTAAATCAAGCCTTGGAATCTTTCCTAAGACATTATGTAGACCATCACCACTCCAACTGGTCTGTTATTGCCTTTGGCGGAATTAGCTCACAACTCACGTTATAACGCCTCATTACAGACCTCTCCCTTTAAGGCAGCTTATGGATTTGAACCTAGAACCTTTCCTATGATTACCAGTTCTACTGAAGTCCCTGGAGCAGATCGTATAGTGAAAAATCTCAGTAATCACTGGCAACTCATTCGTCAAAATCTACTCTCTTCTTCCTTAAGACATAAGAAATATGCTGATCGCAGAAGGTGCAAGGCTCCTTTACTTCGTACTGGAGACAGAGTATTTTTATCCACCAGATTCATACGTCTAAAACAACCTTGTACCAAGTTGGGTCCTAAGTACATTGGACCTTTTTGAATTGTTTCCAGAGTTTGTTCTTCTGCATACCGCCTGGCCTTACCCAAGACTCTCAAGATCCATCCAGTGTTTCATGTCTCCCTACTCAAGCCAGTCATCTACAATCGGTACTCTATCAAGAGTAAACCACCTCCTCCACTTTCCGTAGAGGGAACTTCTGAGTTTGAAGTCAGCCAGATTCTCGATTCCAAGCTACGGGGCAATCGGCTGTACTACCTGGTCCATTGGAAGGGTTATCCTATCTCTGAACGATCTTGGGAACCGGCCTCTCATGTTCATGCTCCAGCTCTTGTCAAGTCTTTTCACAAGAAATACCCTGCCAGGCCCGGTCGGGTCCCCTGGAGGGGTCCTTGAGGAGGGGGCACTGTCATGCTCAGCTGCTGGGAAGCTCTGCAGTCCTCTCTGCGTGCTTGATTGACAGGTGTCTGAGCCACCCCTTCCTGATGATGTCACAACCAGGCTTTTTATTCTGGCTTCCTGTTTCTCCAGTGTCCGTTTGTTTGTTAACTTTGAGGCTTCGGTTAGGATTTTGCTGAGGAATCTCTCTAACTGCTGCTTTTCTGTTGCCAATCTCTTCAAGGACTTACTATGCTGGATTAACCTTTAACCTCCTGAGTACCTGTCTCCAAACAATGCAAGTACTGTTTGTTTTGTGAAACTTTCAAACTTCCTGTTTACCTGCTGCAAACCCTGCATATTCAGACTACTCTGTGTAGTTCAAACTATTCAAATACTGTTATTTCTGCTGCATGTTTACCTGTTTCCAAACTCTGCAAATACTATTATTCAGTGTAAACCTTCAAACTGCTGGATATCCTGTTGCCAATCTCCACAAGTACTGATTATCTGTGTTAACCTTCAAACTACCAGCTTACCTGTTGCTATCACTGCAAGTTCTGACAACACAGTGTTAACCTTCAAACTACCTGATTACATGTTATTAATTCTGCAAGTTCTGACTACACAGTGTTTACCCTCAAACTGCCTGATTACCTGTTGCATACTCTGCAAAGACTGTCTACTCAGTGTTAACCCTCAAACTGCCTGATTACCTGTTGCATATTCTGCAAAGACTGTCTACACAGTGTTAACCTTCAGACTGCCTGATAACAAATGACCTACTCCTGCATTATTAACTGTTTCCTGTTTTACCCTTCTTCTGTCTGAGTATAAGTGACTATCCCTGCTCTCCTGATTCTGTGGAAGGCATTTCCTGAAACCAGTTCCTTGTTCAGAAGTCTATCTGGCTGATATCATGAATTACTTTGGCACAGGCTAACCCTGCTCCATATCGTGAGTACTTTGTTTTTTGGAGGTTGTCGTGGGGTCACGTCCCGGATTAAACTCAGAGTGCAAGGGTGTTGTTTAAGTTCGCCCTTGCATTTGGGTCTACTTCTGGATATTTCCTAACCTGACACAGCCAATCAGCATCAACAGTGCTGAGGTCATGAACTCTTTTACTCATGAGATTTCACTTAACTCTCATGAGATTTAATTGGAAACTTCCTTAAGCTGAATAGGGAAATAAGATGAGAGTGCACGTAAGCTCGCTCCTTCAGCTGTCCCGGGACAAAAATACTGATTTGCTGTTTAGAAGTCCTTTACAATGGGATGTGGCTACTGAGGAACTTTTGAGGTAAAATATCTTTATTTTTTACATAGAGATGATCAGGTGATATTTACTAGTCAGCTTTTTACAGCCATGCTGCATCACTTTCAAGTGTTTCAACATTTGGGTATTATGGCCCTTTAATCAAAGTTGTAGTGTTTCTTCCAGATTCTATCTAAGTTGTATATTGACAACTATTAAAAATACTCCTCTTTTACTATCTTTTATACTTTGCATACTTAGAGTATAACACATTCCATTTAGAAGGAGAATTATATATAAATATTACCTCTGTTCTTATTATATGTTTAAGGGGGACCCTAACTTATATATCTCATGTGACATTAATATATTCCTATTTCCACTTATGTAGTGTGTTCCTATTCCCAAAAATGTATAATGTCGTAAATAGAGTTGAATCCATTGGGTACCCTTGTGGCCATTGAAAAAATCCAAAAGGCCTCTCTCTTGAACAACAGTTTGTTCAAATTTCCTCCTCTTTCATCTATGAAGTGTTTCGCTAGCTCCGATCTTGCATATAATCTTTTGATATGTGAGAGGTGCTGCCAAATTATCTCCCTGGCCTCCCTGGATGTGCACCCAATATATTGTTTATTTGAACAGGTGCACCAGGCCAAATAGACTACAAATTTGGACCTACAGTTCACACAACTTTCGATTAGATACTCTAGATAAATAAATGTATACTCTTATTCTGTCTAAATTTGTCCCCTCTTTGGATAAAGCTACAGGGGATACACTGACTATAGCCACACCTGTACATCCCTTTTGTTGTTAGGTGATATATATATATATATATATATATATATATATATATTCCAAGGGTAACTCCTTTCCTGTAGGAGAATCTGCACCCTTTTTTGACCACTTCAATTAATCTTTTGTCTGCTGCCAGCATGGGTAAATGTCTTAATAATTTTGCAAATGTCTCTATAATTAGAAGAATATTGAGTGACAAAAGTTACTTGCCCTACATCATGTGTATATCTTGGTGTGATTATTTTCGGTGTATCCCTAAATAAGAGATTTCTGTCAGTCATGTCCACCTGCTTCTTCAATTTCTCTGTCATTTTTCTGTTATACCCTCTGTCATGCAATCGTTTTTTAAGTTCCTCACTGTGTTTTTTGTACTCTGTCACTAGAGCAATTCCTTTCTATTCTGAAGAATTGTCCCTTTGCTATGGATTTTTGTACACTAACCGGATGGCTGCTTTTTCCATTCAAATGGGCATTCCCTGAGATCGGTTTCCTATAATTTGTTGTTTCTACTCTTTGGGTTGCCATATTGGATGTCAATTTTAAGTCCAAATAGCAGATTTATTTGACTCAAAAGTGAATTTCAGACCCCACATGTTCCAATTGAGGTAGTTGACAAAGTCAGCCGCCTACATCTCGTCACCCATCCAAATAAAAATCAGATCATCTATATACCCATAGTATGATCTGATTTTGTTGGCAAAATTGTTGTTTCTATCATGTCTATCATGGATAAATTATTGGCAGTGATCAAATTCATATATGTACCTTTGTAGGTGTTTTGTAAAGGAAGGCTAAAGGAGATAGTGTGTATATATTTTTGCATATATTTTTGACACTGCTTTCACATTGTTTTTTAGGACGTAATATTTAAATTTAAATATATTTGTATTACTGTTGAAAGAGGAAAAATATTACAAACAAAAATAAGTCCTGCATCTCTATGTATAATTGAATCTTTGTTACTGACTGTTACCCTTTGTAGTGAGTGTTGTTGTAGTTCTTTGCAGGTAAAATAAACACAGTTTCTATTTTGTTACAGATAGGAGCATAGTTAACCTGTTACATAAAGGTAATAAAGGGTTAAAATCCATTGAAGGGTGACACTGAGTATGAGGGTCAAGTGATCGAAATTGAACCAATGAGTAACCAGCTAAGGGTATATATTTTAATTGCACATACGGTTTTAATTATGTCTATGATTAAGGCTACGGCCGAAACATGTCAGACCATACTGTCCTTTACCTAAAGCTGTTTGATACATCTTGTTCATTCTCTTTTTAATGGATGTTAAATAAATACAGACTTTTATGGAAGAAAGTGTTTGCCGGCTTATTCCTAACCTGTCTACTCAAGAACTTTTCCCTACTAAGCTGAGCACCTTTTGGGTCCGTTAAAACCATTACAACACGAGATGCCCTGTCTAGAGTTCCGGAGGAGGAGCTTAGCACAGGTAGCTGAGCAATTGTTCTCCTGCTGCAAGCACCTGGCGGTGTCTCCCACGCGCCAAGCCCTGAGAAGAGAGGGCTGCTACAAGGACAGCAAATGCTAACTGCTGCCGGAACGCTTAGTGGAAAATCCAACCCACTGAAAAAAAAAAAAACCCTATACAGGAGGAAATCAAAGTTAATATAAACTTTTTTACCAGAATTCGACTCTGAGCAAAGTTCCAAGCACGGCTTCATAATTCCCCCCAGAGAAGAAGAGTGAAGATGGCAAGGCTTAGCACCTAAAAAGCCTCCCGAGAGCTGTTATGCTGATCCTGCTTCTGCCTTATTTCCTCCTATCAGTTAAATCGTGTCTCCCTCCCCCCTCCCGGTGCTGACCTGGTATACCTGCTGCGCTGAACCTCGGAGGCTTACCGGTCTGCTGCAGGTAGTGCCCGGATACTCGGAGAAGAGTTTGACGGTTCCTCCTCCCCCACCGGTGTTGCGTGGGAGGAGTAGTCTGCGAGAGCGTCTTGCGCTGACTCTGAAAGCAAACCCGTACCGGGACAGACTGTCTGGAACTGCTCCGGGAGGACGGTGGGCCTGGTTCCGTCATCTACAAAGTTGTCTTGAGACTCTACACAGAGGCGATCTATGGGCCCCCTCTCCTTCACCGTTGCTGCATAGGAGGAGGTGGGTCAAGAAAGGGTAACGCTCCTCTCCTTTCATCACACACTTCACAAGTTTTAAGGATTTCTTCCTCCCCTCCTGGATATCTCTTGAGGGAGTGGAAGCCTCGAGGGCACGGAGATCGTTATGTGTCAGAAACACACCGGAGGGTGAGTACACTCCCTTTAATGAGGGAAGTTTTTTTCTGAAATAATCTAAAGGAGGGAGAAGAGCAAGGAAAGAAAAAGTGAAGGAAGGGGAGATGCAATAGGGGGAATCTAGGCAGAAGCATAGTATAGGCTGGACTGAAACCTTTTTATAAATTGAAGTGAAGAAGAAAAAGAGAGAAAAAATCTCCCCATTTGAGTATATCGTCTTAAGCAGACTAACATACACAGGAGAGTCTCAATCTAAGCAAACATATGATTATGGAGCAAAGGGGAAGGAGATAAGAAAAAGGAAAAATGGAATAGCTCCTGTTATATTTCCCTGTTATAATGTATCAATAGCAAGATACAAGTGTCGAAAAGTTAAAGGGGCAATTCAAAGTACAAAGTTGCCAAGCTCTATCAGTCTTTTATAAGAAATACTTTCTCTCTCCCTGCATTAATATCTGCTAGAACTGAACTGTACAGAAAAAAAGAAACTAAGTTTTACCAAATATTTTGTCTTAGGTTTGGACGGTTGTATCCTGTTGAATTAAAAGGAGGAAGGAAAAAAAAAAAAAAAAAAAAAAAAAAGGACTGCCTATTCTCCTCCCTTGGTTCTCAAGGGGAAGGGAAGAGAGAAAAAAAAAAAAAAAAAAAAGAGGAGATTGAGACACAAAAGTCCTTTTTTCCCTTGCTACTTCCTGTTTAGACTTACATTGCCTTGTCATCATTTTTGTTATTTTCTTTTCTCTGAAGGGGTTGGTCTACTGTTATATAAGCTATTGTCCACAGGCTACTGTTTGCTGAATATATGTAACAGCTCTATGGTGGGAATTTTATAAAACTGGGCATTAGCTACATTGACAGGTTCCTTGGGGAAGGGGCAGTACTCAGGTGTACATACACAAAATCTCTTTAAAATCCTAACCTTTCTGTAAAGGAGGGAGGGGAGGGAAGAAGAGAAGAAAAGAAAAAGTCAGTTTAAATAAGTAGCGAAGGAATTTGCTCAATTTTATATACTTTGCTTTTTTTTGTTTCTTTTTTCTTGTTTTTTTCCCCCTTTTGTCTAGCCAATGTTTATATTCAACTTTTGCTAAGATTAATGGTGTTTACCCAGAAGCTTCTATGCCTAGGTCTTAAGAGATAAGATCTTAGTTTAAAATATAAATTTCCAGATAAGGGATAATTCCCTGCAAATAGTAAAATTACCTTCTGATAAGTATTGTTATAAATAACTCCCTTTAGGACCGATTAAAATCTAAGCCCA
Source organism: Bombina bombina (assembly GCF_027579735.1). Classification (NCBI taxonomy): domain Eukaryota; kingdom Metazoa; phylum Chordata; class Amphibia; order Anura; family Bombinatoridae; genus Bombina; species Bombina bombina. The sequence continues at coordinate 767,465,433 of NC_069502.1, forward strand.
TTCGGGCAGAGGAATATTATATTCTTTCTGCATAAAATTTAAAACCAGAGGAGACAAGGGCCATAAGCCCGGAGGATTGAGATAGGCCAGCTGGATCAAATCTCACTATAACACTATACATACATGTCAGTACTTGATAAATTTAAATTGAAAGTTATCCTCACAACCCCACTTAAGAGTCTCTACTCTCTTAATGCACTTGTAATTAGGTTTTTTTTTTTTTTTTTGCACTCCCTATTCCCCCTTGATCACCCTCACAAACACCTCCTTCACCCCCCCCCTTTTTTTTTTTTTTTTTTTTTCTCTCTCTCTCTCCTTTTCTACCACGAGCACATTTTGCTACCACAATTCACCTTTATTGGTGTCTTTCTTATATTAATTAAATACTCACGCGGACACCCGGCACATGGATAAGTTTCTTAATACTTCTTCTAAAACCACATCTCCAAGTATGGCGAGTAGGCACAGGGATAAGAAAACCAAAGGCCTTACTGAGGCAACAGCAGAAACACATCTTACAACTAATTTAAACCCAATAAGCGAAGTATTAAATCTGCAAAGTCTGGTCTCTAATATCTCAGAAGCTCTGACCCCTACGTTCGACACCCTTAGAAAAGAAATTAAACAGGACATAGAATCGCTATCCATGGAAGTCAGACAATTTTCAAATAGATTGCAAGAGGCAGAGCAAAGGGTGTCCGATTTGGAAGACCTCACCTTTGCCCAAGGTTCCAAACTTGACGACGCAGAAAGTAAAATACAAAAAATACAGATGAGATTAGAAGACCTAGAAAATCGGTCTCGTAGAAATAATTTAAGGATAATAGGCATACCCGAAGGGAAAAAATTTGAAAATTTATCAGCATTTATAACAGAGACACTGGGCCAACTTTTGGAATTACCAGAATCTCAGGTAATAATCGAAAGAGTACATAGAATTGGTCCCCCTCAGACAGAAAGTAACACCAATAGAAGACCTAGGCCAGTCATTGCCCGCTTCCTGAATTATCTAGACAAAGTTAGATTGTTACAACAGTACAGAAAAAAACAGCCAATAAGTGTAGATGGGGCCAAAATCTTGATCTTTCAGGATTACTCAGCAGAAACCTCATTAAAAAGGAGAGATCTAACACCCATCTGCTCAAAATTTATTCAAAAGGGTCATAGGGCAATTTTAATTTATCCAGCCAAACTAAAAGTAATTATTGGTGACAGACCTCATTTCTTTGATAATGTCACAGAGGCAGAGAGGCTCTTCACAGAATTAGAATCTGCGGGATAAATTTTTTTTTTTTTTCTTTCTTTGTTATTCTCTCTTCTTTTTTTTTTAGCAGGAGCCTAGTGATCAAAAAATTAGGAATCTTGGACTATACCATCTTGTTGTTTTGTTATTTATTATTAAAGTATAATATGGCCGTATTGGTAGGATCACAATTCCTGAAAAGGGTGTCCCCTCGTGCTAGGGGTAAAGTTAGGGGGGGTTTCCCCCCCTCCAATCAAATAATTGAGTGTCATGGTTTAAAAATGTTTTTTTTTTCCTCTCCTCTCTCTCCCCCCTCTCTTCCCCACCTCCCCTGCGCTCTCTCTTCTGCTCCCTTTTTTCAGAATAATTGATTATGGTTTTTTCACAAGATAAGTTTAAGATAGTATCCTGGAATGTGGGAGGAATTTCAACCCCCATAAAGAGAAAAGCTATAGTTTCTCATATGCGTAAATTAAAAGCTGATATTATGTTTCTTCAAGAAACACACCTAAACACAGAAGAAACAATGAAACTCAAGGGCTCCTGGATCAAAGAAATAGTCTTCTCACCTAGTATTAGAAGAAAGAGAGGAGTGGCAATTATGATAGGCAAGAGATTGCAGTATGACATACTTCAGATAAACAGTGACCCGGAGGGCAGATTCGTAATGATGAAAGTTCGAATAGCTAAGCAAACTTACACACTTTACAATGTGTATGCACCTAACGAGTTAAACTACGAATTCTGGAATCAGATGCAATCTAATATATTGTTGCAGACTGAAGGTTTTCTTATCATAGGCGGGGACTTCAACATGGCTCCACAATCTCCCTTAGATAGGATGAGAAGTAACCTTAAACAATCCAAATCTAAAAAGGATAATTTAGAAACAAAAATTTTCAAAACTCATTACCAAAACTTATTAGTCAAAGATCTTTGGCGGCTTCAGAACCCAGATGTGCAAGATTTTACATGTCTATCCAGGGCACACAAAACCCTATCTAGAATAGATCTATTTCTAGTGGATGAGAGGCTATGCCTAAAAAACGTAAAGGCAGGAATTACACCTATAATCATATCGGATCACTCCCCTATCTTTCTCGAGCTACAATTAAATAGCCTGAAAAATGCTCCACTGAGATTTAGGTTTCCCTATTACCTAACAAACTATGTAAAATTAAAAAAACATCTGACAGTCATATTTAAAGAATATATTCAAAACAATAGAGACTACATAGACAGACCAGAAATCTTCTGGGGTGCCGCAAAGGCGGTTGTTAGAGGAGAGATAACAGCGTACGCGGCTAAGTTAAATAAGAAGTTGAAAGCTAGAGAGAAAGAAGTCACTAATTTTGTTACAAACTCTTATAATCTTTTTCTTCTACATAAGACACCTTTTTTTTTGGTCAAGATATGTAAGAGCCAAAAATGAAAGAGACACATTTACATTGCTTACAGAAACTCAAAAAGATCTTAGATTCCAGGCAAAAATGTACCGGTTTGGTAATAAATCTGGCAAAATATTGGCCAGATTGGTTAAGGGGAAAAAAACCCCTCTATTATTGATAAAATCCAACAAGAAAGTATGATCTTTACTAAATCAGAAGATATTTTAGAAATATTCACAAGTTATTATAAAAATCTATATTCATAAAAAATCCCTGAGACGGATCAGGCTCAGGAATTCTGGAGCAATATAGTCTGTCCCACAATCCCAGAAGAGATAATTACTAACTTAAATAATCCAATTTCGGAGGAGGAAGTTAGCAAAAAAATTATGGAACTGTCACCTAATAAAGTGGCAGGTCCAGATGGGCTACCCAATGAGGTTTATAAAATCTTAGCCCCCGAGGTAGTTCCACACCTATGCAATTTGTTTAATGATTATTTCATAAATGGTAAAACTATACCTTCTAGTTTTACCGCCTCATATTCAACTTTATTGTTAAAAGGGGGGAAAGATCCAATCCAAAAAGAGTCTTACCGCCCTATAGCCCTTCTTAACTCCGAATATAAAATTTTAGCCTCAATTCTAGCTAGTAGGCTTCAAATAGGACTTATTCAAGTCATACACAATGATCAAGCAGGGTTTCTCAAGCATCGCAATTCTGCTTCCAAAATAAGAGAAGTATTAACAATAACAGAATATTTTTTTCAAAAGGCAGATATCGCAGAGGGGGCAGAGGGCGACCCAGACCTGGCAATAGTTGCCATTGATGCCGAGAAGGCCTTTGATTCAGTGTTCTATAGTCATATATTTACATCTCTTGCTAAATTTGGGATCACAGGCAAATTTTCTAGCTTTATAGAAAATTTATACAAAAATCCGTCCACAAAATTAATAGTCAATAATCTTCTATCGTCAGAAATCGGAATCTATAGGGGCACGCGTCAGGGTTGCCCTCTATCCCCGCTGATTTTTAACTTAGCCATAGAGTCTCTAGCAATAAAAATCAGACAGTCTCTGCAAGGGATTGCAATATCTGACCACAAAGCAAAAATTGCACTCTACGCGGACGATATACTCCTGTATATATCAAACACAAGGAGAAACATACCTGAACTCTTACATATAATAGCTAGGTTTGGATCTTTTACTGGTTACAAAATAAACCCATCTAAGTCAGAGATTCTGTGGCTTAGAAAGAAGAATGATTCTTTAAGTAATTGCCCTTTCAAAGAGGTAACAGATTCATTCAAATACCTGGGAATTAACATACCAGTTAATCCTCTTGATTTATATGAAATTAACATTACACCAATCTGCTTGACAATCCGAGAAAAGTTGAAAGCCTGGCTGAATCTACCAATCTCTCTCTCAGGGAGAATAGCCTTATTCAAGATGGTGCTTCTTCCCAAACTTTTATATGTGTTACAAAACACCCCCATAATATTGTTTGAAAAAGATACTAGATCTCTTAACTCTGCAATTCAGAACTTTATCTGGCAAGGGAAGAGATCCAGGATATCATTGTCCAAACTCTCTGCTGGGAGAGAGTATGGTGGTTTAGCAATGCCGGATATAAGATCATATAATCTTGCCTTCCTAGCACGCACAGTGACAGACTGGTTCCTTACTAAAAACTACGTGACCAACAATACATTAGATGAAAATACCTGTTATCCATTTCTCCCAACAGCCCTGGTGCATTGTGAGCCCAAATCCTTACCACCGGAAATTAAAAAACTTAAAACTATTTTGAATCCCATCAAAGCCTGGTGGAAACTAGGGACCCTTCTAAAAGTAAACTGTAGCGCTTCACAATTTATTCCAATAAAAGGAAACCCGAACTTTCCCCCAGGCCTAGCCTCGGATATTTTTGATAAGTGGTCATTTAAGGGCTTAAAGAGAGTTCAGCAACTTGTCAAGAAAGAACTAAAGTGTGTAAAAACATTTGAAGAATTAAAAAATGAATTTAAATTAGAAAACAATGAATTCTTTGCATACCTACAACTAAGACACTACATCTCAGAACTGGTCAGAAAGTCAGGTTGGAGCTGGAACTTGGGAGAACTGGAAAAATGGCTGATTCTAACAAAGAGTGGTTATACATCCATCAACTTTTGCTATAAATCCCTAAATAACAAATAACTTCTTATCCTAGAACAGATAACGTCAGGTTGGAATAGTTTAATTACCCCAAATGAGATAGAAGTAAAGTTTATCCAAAAATCCATCAGAAAAGTATCCCAGGCCACACTCTCAGCAAACTGGAGAGAGGCACATGTCAAAATCTTGCAAAAAGCATATTTTACCCCAGAAAAGGGTTTCAAACTACATAACTTAAATTTCAACAGGTGTCCAAAATGCTCACTTCTAGCAGCCGATTTAAAACATATGTTTTGGAGTTGTCCGAAAGTTGGGCAATTTTGGCACAAACTTGAATATTGGTTTACCAAAACATTGCGGGTCTCTCCTCCGGGTCTCACATTTTTGCAGGTAATATTCTGTATTAAGAATGAAGAGCAACACTCTCAGGAACAATTAATAACCCTTTTGATCCTTGCATCTAGATGTTTAATTTTAAAATATTGGAAAAAACGTAGGGCTCCCTCCATCTCAGAAGTTAAAAACTACCTTAAAAAACATTGCATGTTAGAGCAAAGGGACACCAATTTAAGTAATGAAGATGAGATCAAATTATTTTTTAAGAAATGGTCAGCTTTCATTAAAAGTTACCCAGAGCACGAAATAGAGTATCTGATTTTCCTGTTTAGAAATTCCGAACTTGTTCAGTTAAATATTTGGTAGGGGGACGGGGGAGGAGAGTTTTGTGTTTGTTCTTTTCCTTTTTCTTTTTTGTTTTTTTTTTTTGTTTTGTTTTTCTGTTTTTTCTTCTAAAAAGAAGTAGTCCGTTCGAGAGTGTTTTTTAACTTTAAAACTGGGCAACTTGGTATGTGTTACCCAAGAACGGCAAATGTAAAGGATGATTATAAAAGGTTTTTTTTTTTTTGTTTTTTTGTTTTTGTTGACCTTGTTGGCTTATAATTGTAAATATGTTCATTATTGAAATAAATAAATAAAAATTTAAAAAAAAAATTGCATGCTCTATCTGAATCACAAAAGAAAAAAAATTGGCTTCAGTGTCCCTTTAATGTAAGTACATTGTTTTGCAGTTCTTATGTGATAATACACAATAGGGGCTGATATGTAGCAGGGGTAGCCTTGATAAGTCAGTAGGGTGCATTTCAAGTTATGAGAAATTCAAATTGGTCGATTTTCAGAGCCAAATTTGTCCCCATAAATGCTGAAGAATTATGCTCTTTGGCAATTCTAGCCATTGATGCACAATGTCTTGTAAATAGCAGCTTAAAGGGACACTCAATCAAATCTAAACTTTCATTATTCAGATAGATCATGCAATTTTTTCATGCCAGTCTTTTTATATTTAAAAAAAAAAAAAAAAAACCATTACAACACAGTTCTGACTGATTATTGGAGGCGACACTGATCACAAGGTGAAGAAAGGGGCAGGATCTTTTCTCTCAGACGCTGAGTGTTTACCCGACGTGGGAATTCCAGGAGGCTGTTGAATTTGCACAATTAGTGCACTCCCCAAGAAGGCTAAGGAGGTAACCTTCCGGTTCGAAAAGCAAGCCTCGTCTCTCATACAGCTGCAGAGGCAGTCGTTGGGACAACGTGCGGTGATTGCTTAGAATGCCTGGATGTAAGTTTTTACCCTTATCCTTGTGAATCAATTTATGTTCCTCTCAGCCCTTCTTTCTTCCGTTACTATCAAAAACTGACAGCTTGTAGATAGAGCACAGGCTCACAGGGGATATTGACTTTTTGCACACAATATATATATATATATATATATATATATATATATATATATATACACACATACACACACACACATTGAACTATGAAATTTCCTTTTTTCTTTTTCTTACTCACACATATGTGTTAGATATTTTTAAATTCACATTTATTACACACAAGTAATATAAAATACATGTTACAAATAAGGTGCAAATTTGCCCCGTTAATGTACCCCTGTCTATTTAATTCCTGCACATTGTTAAAGGGACATGAAACGCACATTTTTTCTTTCATGATTTAAAAAGAGCATGCAATTGTAAACAACTTTCTAATTTACTTCTATTATCTAATTTGCTTCATTTTCTCGATATTCTTTGCTGAAAAGCATATCTAGATATGCTCAGTAGCTGCTGATTGGTAGATGCACATAGATGCCTTATGTGATTTGCTCACCCATGTGCATTGCTATTTCTTCAAAAAAACATATCTAAAGAATGAAGCAAATTAGATATATTTAAGGTTAGTTGTAGAGTAGCAATGCACTACTGGGAGCTAGCTGGACACACCTGGTGAGTCAATGACAAGCAGCAAATGCATGTAATCACTAATCTAATTTTCTTGAACATGCTCAGGTATGCTTTTTTACACCAAGACAACAATATAAATTTAATAATATTAATAATGCTCTATGGAAGTATGGGCACTTCTGAAGGCACAAAAACAGAGCGCTTTTACTTAATAAATAAGGAGAACTTGTTTTGCATGGAGAAATTTATCATTATTCTCCCCAGCTCGCCTTCTGAAAAGTGCAAATTAATATACCTATATTACATGTTACTGTTTTGCTTAATACATGTCCCAGGCATGTTTTAATTCCTTTACAGTCATAGGGGCCAATTCATCAAGCTCCATATGGAGCTTGATGCAGCTATTTCCGCACGAGCCTTCGCCGGAAACACGAGTTAAGAAGCAGCGGTCTTAAGACCGCTGCTCCTTAACTTGTCCGCCACCTCTGAGGCAGGGGACAGCAATCCGCCCGATCGTATACGACTGGGCTGATTGACACCCCCTGCTAGCGACCGATTGGCCGCGAATCTGCAGGGGGCAGCATTGCACAAGCAGTTCACCAGAACTGCTTGTGCAATGATAAATGCCAACAGCGTATGCTGTCGGAATTTTTAGCGATGCAGGGCAGACATGATTCGCTATAGCAAATCATGTCTGCCTGGGATATGATAAATCTGCCCCTCAGTGTTTACCACCTCAATTGGAAATTTATTCCATGAATCCACCACCCTTTCTGTAAAAAAAAAGCTTCCTCACATTTCTCCTGAATCTGCTACAATTGTGACCTCTTGTTTTGCCATTTTTATTTTTTTTGTAGAAAATGCTTTCAGCTTCCACTTCATATATTTGAAGGTTTCTATCATGTCACCTCTTTCCCTTCTTTCCTCTAAACTATACATATTTAGATCGAGTCTTTCTTTTTAACATTTTATATTTTAGACCATAAACCATTTTAGTAGCCCTCCTTTGGGAAGTTTTAGTTTATATGTATATCTTTTTGAAGATATGGTCTCCAGAACTGTACACAGTATTCCAGATGTGGTCCAACTAATGATCTGTAAAGTGGCATAAGAACCTTACTATTTCTGCTAAGAATACCTCTCCCAATGCAACCAAATATTCAACTGGCCTTACTGGCTGCACTGCTGCATTGTGTACCAAATTTAAAATCTGAAATAATAATTCCCAAATCAATTTCCTCTTTAGTTACAGTCAGTTATGTACCATTGAGACTGTAATTAGCTTTTGGGTTTTTGGATCCTATATGCATAGTTTTGTTCTTGGGACAGTAAAGTCCAAATTAAAAACTTTGATGATTCAGATAGGGCATGTCATTTGAAATATCTTTCCAATCTACTTTTATCATCAAATTTGCTTTGTTCGCTTCTTATTCTTGGTTGAATGCTAAACCCAGGTAGGCTCATATGCTAATTTCTAAGCCCTTGAAGGCCACCTCTTATCTGAATGTATTTGACAGTTTTTGACAACTAGAGGGTGTTAGTTCATGTGTGCCATGGAGATAAATGTTGTGCTCACGTCCATGGAGTTATTTAAGAGTCACCACTAATTGCCTGAAATGCATGTCTGTCAAAAGATCTGAGCTAAGGGGGCAGTCTGCAGAAGCTTAGATACAAGGTAATCACAGAGGTACAAAGTATATTAATATAACAGTGTCGGTTGTGCAAAACTAGGGATTGGTAAATATAGCGATTATCTATCTTTTTAAACAATAAAACAAAATTGTGTTTACTGTCCTTTTAAATTTCAGATCCCATTTATTTGCCCATTACTCCAGTTTTTTTTAATATCACTGCTCATTTGATCAACCCCTCCTGAAACATCAACTCTTTTAGACATTTTTGTATCATCAGCAAACAAGCAAACCTTCCCCTGAAGCCCACTTCCAATATCACTTATGAACATGCTAAACAATACAATCAGCACTCTAGCTACAACAAAAGTGAGGGGAGCGCCGATTTGACAACAATTCAAACCGTTAGCTCATAGAAAATTTGACTTTTGAAGTGGGTGGCGAAGCGCTGGGTATTTGAATTTCATATCTATATTAAAAAGTAAGTTATAGCGCAACTTCAACTGATTCATCTACAACTGATGAATGAAACTCCACCTAAAATATCACTAACATTGCAGATCTGATTTTAAAAAGGGAAGAGTTTACTATCACTTTAAATTGCTCCTAGCCTCTGATTAACAAAATGGGAATTATACAAGGTCACAGACTGCAATTATGCCACCCACTTGCTGACATTACATTTGACAACCACTTGTTTTCATTCCAGGGGGGAGCGCCTTGAGAGGTCCTTGTGCCCCCTCCCCTGCCCTTACCCTTGCATCCCTGGTGTTCAAGTGGCCTGCTGAATCCAGGGACGTCACCACACATATGTGTGATGACATCACTAAGCTAAAAACTACACAGGGCTCAAGGGAGCTAGATGGGGTGGTACGTATTAAAAACCCTTTGATCTCAGCTCCCTTAAGCCCTAGAAACCCCCAAGACCCACCAATTAAAAGCCAATGGCCTGGTCTTTCAAAGGTTAATGTCTTATGGTATAAGCACAATTTTATCAAAAAATAAGAATACATACTTTTACACATAGTGAACCTATAATTACATTGGAGACCTCACAAGACACATTGTTTTAAACCCCATAAGCCCCTTAAAATAGAGCCCTTATACAGTATAAGTTTGAACAGCCAGGTGATCACTGTGGTAATAGTGTTTACCTGCTGTGAATAAATGTGCCTTTATTATATTGAACAGTCAAGTCAAAATTAAACGTTCATGATTCAGATAGGGCAGGCAAATTTAAACAACTTTCCAAATTTATTTTTATCATCAAATTTGCTTTGTTCTCTTAGTATTCTTTGCTGAAAGCTAAACCTAGGTAGTCTCATATGTTAATTTCTAAGCTGTTGAAGGCCACCTCTTATCTAAGTGCATTTTGTGCCATATAGATAGCATTGTGCTCACTCCCGTGGAGTTATTTATGAGCCAGCACTGATTGTCTAAACTGCATGTCTGTCAAAAGAACTGAAATAAGTAAGGGGCAGCCTGCAAAGGCTTAGATACATTGTTGCAAAACTGCACCAATATTCTGCAGAAGACCCGTGCACACTCCTGAACTTTCACTTCTAACATGAATTGGAAAAAACAATTTTCAGAAATAAATTACAGGGAATTTATAAATAATGAAAACACAAAATGTAATAAACTCACCTTGGTTTTCTTATCCACTATCAATAGCAACATTATATGAATTGCTACTACTATTCAGTATGTGAAGTTCTTGTCTTATTTATGGCAGGAGAATCTTACAACTCTCTTCTGACTACTTGATGGGTGTAATATTGCTATGTTTAAATTCTCTATTTTTTTCACAAACACAATGCAGTCTATCTATGAAATTGTAGGCCAGCCTATGGGGATTGTTTCAAAATATCATGTGACCTAACACATGTTCAGCAATCCACTGATTATGTAGCAGAGTAAAGGTGTGTATAGTTTGTAAACTGCTCTAGGGATATTATATTGTGCTGCCTTCATTTAATTTGTTTATTTACTTACCTTCTGCCTTTATTGTTATTAATTTATTTCCATTTTAACAATCTGAGGAAGGCAGCAAAGATGAGGGATTGTGAGTAATATTTTTTGGGTAAAATGACAATACTCCATTCTAGTCCAATTTCTCCTGCCCTAGGCCCAGTTCAGATTGTCTGATACCAAATAACTCACTTGCAGTAAAGACATATAAACTGTGTCTGGCTGGATTACAGGCATATTTAAATATTCAGTGGGTGTGAAAGCAAGAGAAAAAAATGTTTGTCTAAACTACACTTTTAGAAGTATAGCTAAAAGGCACTAAAACTTTTTTTTTTTGCTGTATTATATATCTTTATATGAACAGATTAAAAGAAAGGAATTTATAATTCCCTGGCTTACTAGTAGGAGGCCTATAGTTTGTATTATTTGTTTTAATGTAATTAAAACTACCAGGAACATGTGTGCACACAACCAAAATTGTTGTTAACCCACTTATTTATGAGTTGCAAAAGTGGGCAACAGAAAAGATTGCTAACCCCTCATTAAATTAGAAGATAGTTACATAGTAATGAATGTATTAAAACAAGGTGAATTGAATATTGCTATTCATTATCTCACTTTATTAAACAGAATTAACACAACTGATATTTAAAAATACTTAAACTCTGTTGCAAAGGAATTACTGAGTGGGGAATATCAAGTACTGTCAAATGGATCATTTTAAATAACACACTGGCTAATACTGCATATAAAGTGTTAATATTTGTATGGCTAAAGTAGAGGTCAGATGCTAGGGTGATGTTAATACATCTTATGCCAATCCAATCAGTTGGATATATCAGTCAAAGTGTGAAGCAGTCATACAAAATTCCCTGTTGTAACTTCTCAACTAAACTGCTATAGCGGGAGTTTAATTTACAATTTGCTATCACATGATGTCAGTATGTTGTGATAAATCACTCCACCCATCTACAAAATCAAAGCAGTTGCACTTTAGTATCTGAAAGCTGTTACTTTTTTATTATGTAGTGTTTTTTTTTTTTATTCTATGGAAATTATACATGTGAGAGGATGAAAAATAATAATGTGGGTATACATTGTACATATAATGTGTAAGAATGAATGTGAGTGTGATTGTATGCACAGATGGGACATACAGCTCAAAAGTGAAATGTACACAAGTTAATTTGTTTTGAATTGAAGCACTTTTGCAATACAGATGATAGCAAAAATGGCTTGTTTCAGTGCTAGGTTTTATTGTGTGCAGAGTATATTATATACATATGACACAGTTTACAGGTTCATAAAGCATTTCTGATAAATACATTCCACCTCTGTTTATCTGGCCAGGTATGTAATACACATAGCTGTATTGAGACTTCTATTAAAGATTAACATACTACTGCTGGCATGGTTGATCACACTTATGTCATGCTATTTTTCTGGCAGTAAATTTAAGGGATAGGAAAGTCAAAAATATTCTTGCATGATTCAGATAGAGCATGTCATTTTAAGATACTTTTAAATTCGCCAATGAGGGACAAATACAGTGAGTGTCTGCATTGGTCAAGTGATCACTGTGTAGTATGTTGCTAGGTCAAGGCTGTGAATTTTGTAGGGTACACTCTATCCTCTTTGGGGGTAATGGGAAGCCCTCAATTTTCAGATGTACATTTCATGAATTGCAGGTGAAATAAATAACAATAAATGCACTACAGTTTTTTAAACCATGCATTAATTCTTTGTCGAATGCCCCTTTAAAGGGACACTGTAACCAAATTTTTTCTTTTGTGATTCAGATAGAGCATGACATTTTAAGCAACTTTCTAATTTACTCCTATTATCAAATGTTCTTTATTCTCTTGGTATCTTTATTTGAAATGCAAAAATGTAAGTTTAGATGCCGGCCCATTTTTGGTTAACAACCTAGGTTGTCCTTGCTGATTGGTGGATAAATTCCTCCACCAATCAAAAACTGCTGTCCAGAGTTCTGAACCAAGAAAAAAAGCTTAGATGCCTTCTTTTTCATATAAAGATAGCAAGAGAAAGAAGAAACATTGATAATAGGAGTAAATTAGAAAGTTGCTTAAAATTGCATGCTCTATCTGAATCACGAAATAAACTTTTTGGGTTCAGTGTCCCTTTAAGCTATACTCTGTCAATGCAATGAGTTATCCCCATTCCCTACTATGTTAAGGAAGGAGATGAATGCCATACAAGTTTTATTCAGTGGTTTCTGTGGCATGAAAAGGGTTAATCCTAGCAGGTGTCACACAGAGCGTAATTAATCTAAGAGTGGGTGTGGTGTAGTGAGATCTGCATGTCTGGGAAGAATTTGATCCTGTGTTGTAAGGAAGGTTTTGGAGTGAGACGATTCCTTGAGTAAAATATAGATTTTTCTTTCTTTATGTAACTTGAGATGGTATCAGTGTGATATGTGCATTCAGAGACTGAGATCAGGGATATGAATGGCTAGAATATGAGGTAAGGTTTACAGGAGAAACTAGTAATTACAACAGGACACTTTAAGTGATGTCTTTAGAGACGTATTTTAGGGGAGGAAGGAGGTTTGAGTAGAAATTAAATTATTTCTAAAGGGACATTATACACTAGATTTTTCTTTGCCTAAATGTTTTGTAGATGATCTATTTATATCGCCTATACATTTTTATTTTATTTTTAAATAAAAAATGTATAGTTTTGCTTATTTTAAAATAACATTGCGCTGATTTTCAGACCCCAAGTTTTACGAGAATACTGATATATACCTACTCCAGCTTGCTCCTGTTTGTGTAGAGTCTTTTCATATGCATAGGAAGGGAGTCTGCTTTTTATGCTATATAATCACTTTTAGTGGGTGTTCCAGCTAACCTTTTTAACAGTGTTAAACTGGGAGCTTCTAAGTAAGTTTTTAAAAGGTTTTATACTGGATTTTTAGATCAGTATCTGTGCATATTCTTCTTTATAGTAGTGTCTATTAAATGACAATTGGTGTATACTGTCCCTTTAACTTGGTGTTTAATAGGGTGAGATTTAGAGAAAAAAAAAAGCTAGAATTGAAGAATCAGTAATACCCAAGGGGGTGATTTCTCTCCATCCTTGCCCCAGATATGTTTCCTAATAAAAGAACCAGAGACCCTTTGTTTGTGCTTATAATAATTTGGTGTGCATATATTAAACTGTTTATAATAACCATAGTTACAGTGGGTCATCATTAAACTTTAAAGGGATATGAAACCCAAACATTTTCTTTTGTGATTCAGAACATAGAATTAAAAAAAATTCCAATTTACTTCTGTTCTCAAATTTTGCTTCGTTCTCATGGTATTCTTTGTTGAAAATATAATTTGGTAGGTGTTTTAGCACTACATGGCAGGAAATAGTGCTGCAATCTAGTGCTCTTGCTAATGGATAACATTTTTGCAAAACTGCTGTCATATAGTGCTCCAGAGCTTATATCCTTGCTTTTTAACAAAAGATACTAACAGAGCGAAGAAGATTTGATAAGGAAATTAAGATACAGCATGCGATTTTAAACAACTTTCTAAAGGGACAGTCTACAATAGAAGTTTTATTGTTTTAAAAGATAGATAATCCCTTATTACCCATTCCCTAGTTTTGCATAACCAACACAGGTATATAAATATACTTTTTACCTCTGTGATTACCTTTTATCTAAGCATCTTCTGACAGCCCCCTGATCACATGACTTTATTAGTTATCTATTGAGTTGCATTTAGTACTGTTCTGTGCTAACTCTTAACCCTTTCATGACAGGGTCATAATGTCTACATCGGAACGTAGACAAATTGAAATCCCGCAATCGTGCACGCGGTTAGCGAGATTTCAATTATGGGATTGGATCTGGGGGGCGTCCCTATGATGCTAGGAATGCACTCCAGACTGCGATCAAATTGAGGAAGCACAGTTGGCTTCAGGACATCCAACGGCTATGATGTTGTATTTCGTCCTAACGGCTCTAAAGCCCAGCGCCGTTTGGATGGAATACAACAGCATAACGGCAGTAAATGGTTAAATAACTACTCGGGCATGAACACAATGTTATCTA